>NW_027625446.1:0-7034 GCF_034508935.2 Berghia stephanieae
GAAACGGGCAATACATGCTAGCTACCCGGCCGATTGTTAGTCGAAAAGTATTTCCGCCAGATCTAACAGAATCAGCTACCCAATCATGCTGGGTGGACAGGGGGGGGGGGGGTTCAGAAAACAATATCGACTGCACCTGAGATTGATCTCGGTTCCTTTGATTGTGAAGCGAGTGCTCTACCAACTGAGCTATCGGAGCTTCCCGAATGGAACAAAACTTTAGATAATTTCTTATCATTTGATACCTTAATTAGTCCACTGCGTAAACTCACTCCATCCTAGAGTTTTTGTTACTTTTCAAAATTGGAAAAAATGTATTGAAAATGAGCATGTTTTATTCAACTATAATTAACATGTAAAACTAAAAACAATTGCTTTGATACTACCCCTATAATTTGCCTCATAAAAATGTAATAAATAGGTGGTAAAATTATCCAGGGTAAACTACGGATATCGTCTGTGTTAGGTTGAGTGAGTTAATTTATTAACAAGCTATCTCGATTTATAATCCTACACTTTTTTTGTCCAAACATCCCGTATAATAGCCTTCCTAACGCTAGAAAGAAACGTAGGAAAGCAAGCATGATATTAAAAATTGAATATCATTGAATATTTACTGAATCTTCAACAACAAAAAAAGGTACAAATTACCCATATATGATATTATTGCGAATAGACACTTTACCAGTTAACTTGCTGCCGTGCTCTGGAAAAACACATATATAGGAATGAGATCAGCGGAAGAGTAGCGTCCCTTGATTGGACATTCACCTGCGGAGAAGTTTTAGAGAGAGAACGTCATTGGTTTTGCGCATGAGTCTCTCGTCCTCGCTTCCGGTGAAGCGGCACGAGACACTTCACCGAAAGCGAGGACGAGCGAGACGCATGCGCAAAACCATGTTGACGTTCTCTCTGTAAGGTGACGTCCAATCAAGCGACGCTACTCTTCCGCTAATCTCATTCCCTATTTCAAATTTGGCCAGAAAACCCGCCCTTCAAATATCGATCGATTTAAGTGACCTTCATCTTGGCAAAAAACTTTCAAACCTTTATTCTTTCCAAAGTCCGAGGTTTGAGAGTTTTTGCCAAGATGAGGGTTATTGAAATAGGCAATATTTGATTTGGCCACATTTTTAAATACATTGTGCATGTTTTCCAAAGTACAGCAGTTAACTGGTTTAATCGATAGGATTCAATAGTCTGATGTCACATCCGCCGAGAAACCAGCAGCTTGGTTCTAAACAATGAAAATTTGGTATATTTTATTCTTCATGCTGGCTAGAACTTTTTCATCTTTCATGTAATAAAAATGTATAAAAGTCAAAACATTATCATATTTATAATGTTTTCTCTTCTGGATAAACTTTTTATGCTCGTCAAGAAGTATTTCATAAGGTCGGTGATGGAGAAATGGCGTCACAACATTGTTCCGATAGGTTTAAAACCCAAATTTAAACCATGCGTCATTACGAGGGAAGTAAACGTCACACCTGAATCCTATCTATAAAAAATAATAATTTGGGGAAATAAACTTTCCAGCCAGCTGGAGGTTTCCCCCATCTTTAAAAAACTTAAATCAGTGTTTGGTTTTTTAAAAGTAAAGAGACACAATTACTTAGAAGTCTCAGGTTTTAAAGGCTGCTGTGACAATTTTGGAAACATTTAAAGATAATATAATATATATATATAAAATATATATATATCAAACATTTGGAATAACAGTTTTTTGGCCAAAATTAGCCAAAAAATGTCTGCTATTGTATGGAAGATTTTTTTTCGAAATCGAGGTTTTTTTTTTTTACTATTTAGGGGAATTAGCTCTCATTGTACTGCAATTCATGTCGCTCATTTTAAAGTAAGTTATAATTTTATTGCTTGTTATAATACGCTCATGATGTGTTCGTACACACAGTTTTATTCACACAAATATATGAAAACATATGTTTCGAGTACACAAACCACATACACACACACCACATACACACACAACATACATACACACGTACACAAAGAAATAAAGAAAATTAATAATTCCGTTCTTTATCTCATGGAAAAATACAGACAATAAAGTTTCAGATCGGTTAAAAAAAACAAACATTCTTTTAAAAAAGCTAAAAGACTAAAAATTTTAAAATACCTCATTACACCACAACACATCATTTTAACTGCTTTTATTTTAAATGTTAAAATGAACATAAAAATGATTAAGTTAAAGGAGAAAAACAAACCAAACAAAAATGTTGCAGCACAAAAGCGTCCAAAGGTTGGGTAAAACACTTATTTTTCTCTCTCATTTTAGCCAGAAAACGCTTACTTAGTAGATTAGAATCCGCATAAAGTCCCAAAACTCTTAATTTAAAATCAACTTCTCTTTAGGTCAACACTTCTAGTTGGCCTCACCTTTTATATTCTTTTTTCTAATGTGGGTTTTATGAAGGAAAAAAGGAGGTCAAACGAATAAGCGGGAAGACCAGCCTAGTTATATATATAAAAAAAAACCACCCTCCTAGAATGGATAGAGGAATGGAAGAGAGCTATACCGTCCACAGACGTAGGGAATGGCAACTTTTGTCATTGTGGAGTGCGGGCAGCCAACGCTAAGAGGACGAAGCTGGATAGGGAATGAGATTAGCGGAAGAGTAGCGTCCTTGATGGACGTGACCGGCGGAAAAGTTATTAGAGAGGATTTACGTCATGTTGGTTGTGCGCATGCGTCTCTCGTCCTCGCTTCCAATGAAAGGGGCATGAGACTTTACCACCGAAAGCGAGGACGAGAGAGACGCCATGCGCAAAACCATTTTGACGTTCTCTCTGTAAGGTGACTTCCAATAAAGGGGGCGCTACTCTTCCGCTAATCTCATTCCCTATAGGAAGTAAGTAGGTATGTGTTTTATTATTAGGGTGGACAAGGGAAAAGTCAACATTTCTTTTTTAATAAAGAAAACCCAATTTTTATGGTCCTGTAAAGTATTGGCTTATTAAAGTTCCACCGTATTTGAATCAATTAGGCAAACGCCTAAAATCCCGAGACGCAAATAATTACGAGAAAGTCCCGGTTTGGGGTCGTTTCGAAAAATTTTTTTAAAGTCATTTTTCATCAACGGGTTACTAGAGATTATCGATATCTGGCCATAATGAAAAAAAGGAGAGGTATTGTTTACAGCTTACGGCAGAATGTCCCCCATTTTATTTGGGGCAACTATAATAAAAACCTGGTAATGCCTGGATGCTGACATCGTATTGAGATAGGTCTTCATATATATATTCAAACAATAAAATTCAAATATCTTTAAAAATAAAATCATACAAATAAAGTCATCATTTATTCGTGCATTGATAATCTATTCTTTAATGCCAAAATGTTTCATACATGTTGTAGTTTACTAAGAAAATAAAATACATAAAAAAATTTGGCCGAAAAAACTCATCCTTTACATATCGACCGATTAAATGATCCACATCTGTCATAAACGCTCAAATATGTGACCCCTCATCTCCAAACGGTATTATGTGGGGATGGACCAGAGATACAAAAGTCAAATTATAGTTAAAATGGCCCAAAATCATAAAACGTGGGAGTTAGCCAGTTAATATCATATTCCTTCCCCTCTATAAAACATATAAACTAAACTTAAACATGAGTTTTTCTGGCTACAAATTTCATTTTCAGCATCTTAATCATCCCAAACTTTTTTACCGTTTTGAGACGAGTGTCACATATGGGATTCTTGGTTTGAGCGTTTTGGATAAGACTGGGGTAAATTTTAATAAAACGATATTTAAAAGGACTAGTTTTCTGGCCATACTTTAAAAACGTTTTTTGGGTTTGGGTTTAAAAAATACTTTTCAGAGCAAAAGCCTACGTACTGAATCGAGTTTTCTAGAATTGGAAAAGGGTTCTTACAAAGTCGGGTTTCAGTCTATTTTGGACATTCCCCAAAGGTCTCATTTCATAACTCAACGAATTGCCGTCAACCGGGGCTACTTAGGCCACCCGGGGTAACTTAGGTCACTTACTAAAAACAAAATTGCTTATTTAAAAGATAAATTACTTTGTAGTTTTTATGTTTTAAATAATAAAAACCCAAAAGATCTAATAACCCTCATGAATTTAAATTTTTAAAAACAATCTTTTTATTCCATAAGTGGCCTAAGTAAAAAACCCCCGGGTTGACGGTGATAAAAATTGTGAATATCTTTTAAAAAACACCCTTTGTTACCCGGGGATCAAACCGCAAATCTCTTGAGTATCGGTTAGACATTTAAAAAAACGCATTAAAATGTAATCAAGAGGTTTGAGATTCGGTCCCCAGTCAATTAAGGCTGAGGCTTAGGGGGTATCGTTTCTATAAGTTTTCTATCTGCACAAAGCCTACACAATTTTCCAAGATTGTTTTTCTTGCTCGGAATCTCTGCTTTATTTTTTGTTTAAGATGGACATGAAAAGGTTAAGAAAAACTTTTCCCCCAAAACAGACTTTTGGTTAAGTAGAAACGCTCCCCATAATTATCACTTTTTTATTCAAAGAAACTGGTCGTTGTATTATTCCTAATTTATTACTTTTCACTTCAACAGTAAAACGCCTTTTAATGGAAACAATACAATTTTACAGGGGAGTTTTTAAAAAAGAAGAAGAAAAAAAAAAGAGAATGCAACCATAAACTAACAAAAATTGACAAATAAAAATGTTATTAAAACATCTATTTTTTAATGTCTATGAAGACTTTAAATATTTTGTAAATATACACAGGAGATTGTTCTGAAAATAAAGATATAAATACATTAATTTTTTGTTTGATATAATTTCGAATAACGGTTTTTAAATCATTTCAACTCAACAAAAATGTATACGAAATGTCTGATTTGTTGGCTTTGCTACTTTTCCAACAAAGTTTTTAGAAAAAATTATTTAAAATCTAAGTGCTTCATTTTGTGACTTTTTGTCACTGTTCTCCAAAATAGTATAAATAGGTAAGGGTTTGGAAATTTACTTTACTTAACAAATATTATCTTTTTATACTCCTATCATTTTCTGTAAGAATGTTTAGACTGCGGAAAAAATCAGAAAACATATAAAATTTTTATATATATATATATTATATATATATATATATATATGTGTGTGTAAAATATATATTATATTTATATATATTATATATATATATATATATATATTCAGCATCTTACAGGTCCCGTATCACATCAATCAGGGCATGGAAAAGCAGTTGCCTGGCATGCTTACAGTATAAAATGGTGCCAGAATCAGAAGAAAATGACTTAAAAACATGCCCATATATTTGTAAATACAAAGAAAGAAGAAAAATGTTATGAAAGTCTTACTCAAATAAGTAAGAGGCGATATATACCATTTCTCACTTTAATTTTCTGAAAAACTGTCATCCATTTTTAAAAGATGGAGGGTGGGCCAGGCACTAAACAACCAATGTAGCCACGCCCCCCGATGGCAAATGTTGCTGCTAGCTTGAAACCCCTTAAACCATTCTATGCGTTAAGTAGATGTCCGTTTAATTAAAAAATACATACAATATATTTGCCCCCAGATCAAAGTATCAATCAGTACACAGAAACCATATGCTACAGTTTGATTAATACATTATAGTTTATAAAAATGACCCAAGTTGGCGGTCTAAAAACAGAGAGTCGAGTCAACTTCATTCCTTCTTTTGTGCTAAGAGCATATTTGTGTCCCGCCGTCTTGGAGGTATCATGTCTGGGTGATTTAGGTATTTAAAATTAACTTTGTACCGAATAAAATTATCTGTAGTCCTGTCTGAGACAGTTGAACATGGTAACCAGAATTATCTATTTCTGTATCGAAAAAATGGACAGTAGAAAATTGCTTGCTTCACAGATGGGACGATAGTCTATCGCAACGTACTTTCTGTAAACCAATAGACCGTTACCCAATTACGGCGGGATGGGCAGGATCAGGGATCAGAAAAAAAAAATCTCGAATTCACCCCGGATTGACCCTGTCCCTTTACATGGCACGTGAAGCAAATGCTATACAATCTGCAATATGACTCCTGACGAAATTAGACTTGTGTGAAATTCTTGTTTTATAAATAAAGGGTAATTGTGAATTCTTCTACTGAGCAAACCGTACTTCCGATCAGTTTAACGTTAGATTAAATTTTGGTACGGGTTCCACTCAGATATAATTCCGAATTAAAGCAATTGTTACATTATGTTGAAATAGCCATGTTCAAAAAAATCACCTTTTTTTCTTGTTGTTTCCCAAGTCCTTCCCACGGACTCAACTATGCTCCGAGCGAGGCTCGAACCCCGGACCTTCCGATCCGAAAGTGAGTGTCATACCACTAACCACAAGCCGAAAGCTTTTAGTTTAGTCTTGTATTTAGATGGGGGGCCCAATATCTCAGTTGGTAGCGCACTCGCTTCACACGCAAAAGGATCGAGATCGATCCCGGGTGCAGTCGAAATTTTTTTCTGACCCCCCCCCCCCCCCCTGTCCACCAAGCATTTATTGGGTACTGGGTCTGTCGGAAAGTACTTTGCGATAGACTTTTCGTCATATCCAAAGGGTGGCTAACAATTGCATTATCCGTTTCACGCTATAGAAACCAGGAGAAACTCCGGCTCCATGACTACATTTTTCTTTTATATTTAGATATTGCATCTCAGTAAAAAAATAAACAGCCTAATTTTCACAATATATCAACTGCGAAATTTTATTTGAGACAGAAAAAGATCAGGCGGAAAAAATCTTTGCTGAAAATGAGGCGTCCTATCCAAGGGAAATAAACAAACCATGGTTATACTACCAGTTTCAGTCATGCAGCTAACGCCAGGCCTGGTGAAAAGGATTTTGACTGTAATGAATTTCCATTTATACGAATCCATTTTTCAGGGGAAAAAAAAAAAAAAAAACTTTTTAAAAAATCTTAAAATTTGTCACTATTGCATTATAAGTAAATTAATATTCCATTTCCCATAGATACGCTTTCCATTTCACAACAAAACATGTCTACCCCCCCCCCCAATCCTCAATA
>NW_027625448.1:0-7034 GCF_034508935.2 Berghia stephanieae
TTTTGTAACCTTAGTATATATCTCTTACCGGGAATGCAAAAAAACTTTGGGAAAAAACAAATCGAATGCGCTAAGGCCTGTTAATTCGACGTTGGGTTTTTTTTTTTTTTGGGTTTGGGTAGCCCGTGAGCACCAGAATATTCCAAAAAAATCCCACCCTGCTCCAATTCCCGGAATATGATCGCCGGAATGTACAGTGGAATTTCACTCTTCTGGAGTTGCTCAAAATTTTCCCCTGAATTCTTGTTGGTCATGTTGACAAAACGGTATGGTTGTTGTCAATGAATAAAGTTGAATTTAAAAATGAAAGGTCGGAGGTCAGCGGGGTAATACGTCAGAAAAAAGGCATTTTTTTGTAGTTCCAAATATTCCCGGCGGTTGTGACAATTGAGGGATCGAGGTACAAATATTGAAACGGTACTGATTTTTTTTTTGTTTGTATCCCCTGAAGGAAACAATGTGTCATTGCATGGGTGCAAGTTTGAGATGGTGACGTTTAAAACTGAATTCTTTGGTGATACGTTGTAAATTTTCAATATTACCTACTGGATCCCAGTTTGGTTTTGAGGGTAATGTCTGTTTAAAGACTCATTTTCTTTTCAACAACGTCATTTTCTGCACTAGGACCCTTTATATGTTTTATTTTCCACTGACCGTATTAAATAAGAAATAAGTGAAAAAAAACCCGGTTTATGTTTTGAATCAATAGTCTATTAAGATATTTTGTTCACTATGTAAACCCGATAAAGCACGCCCACGGGTGTTAAAAAGTGAATTCACGTAACAATGTAGAAAAAATTGTTACTTTGAACTTTCTCCGGGCGACAAAAAAAAAATCTCAATTTTTGGAATCTTTTTATGACAGAAGCACAAAAACCCGGGGCTGCAAAGTGGAAATAAAAAGCGGTTTAAATCTAAGGGAAAGCATACGTAGAAGAAGAAAAAAACAAAGGTACAACACCCCAAAGTCATCTGTCCTAAAAAGGGGCGTACGTGCTTTTAAAAAATTTAAAAAGGCCTTGCAATTGAAATTACTTCCAAAAATAATCAACGTTCCCAAAACCCTTCGTTTGAAAAATGATAATAAGATACTGATTAATTGATAAAACAGGTATTTATAAATTTTTCCAGAAACATCGTCACCCCAAAAAAACTCGATTTAAAAAACCTTTCCCTTTGGCAAAAATCTCAAAAATTGAACCTCGCAAGTCCCAGGTTTGAGAGTTATTTTTTTTTTTTTTTTGCCAAAATGAGGGGCTTTTAATCGATCAATAATTTATAAATGGGGTCTGGGCCCAAAAATTTTTAAAATTTTTTTTCTCAGAGAACGGTAAAAATTGTTATACACAATAATTTTTTTCCGTGGTGATACAACTTTTAAAAACATTACTCGATTTTAAAAAAAATAATCTTGTCTAAAGTTACAAATCTAAGCTGCGAAAAGTATCAGATTGTAAATATTTGGCAACATGGAGCCATTCGATCAATCCATCTTTTAGTGAAAAAATTTGACCAATGTTTTTTTAATGCTTTCAAAATACAAGACATGCCAGCACGTCGTTATCGTTACATTCTAATGTACTTTCCCCACAGGTAATAAAAAAGTATTTTTTACCCCGAAGAAAAACAAGGAAGAGAAAATTTTAAGTTATCGCCTTTTAAGGATTTGTCAGGTGTTTTTGGGTGAATTTATTTTCTATTCTTTTGCCCTCCCCTACCCCGTAGAAAACGTAATTAGTTACGACACAATATTATACTTTTGTTTTTTTCAGACTTTTTTTGTCATCAAAAATTTTGAAGAAGATCTTGTTTAATTTTAAAAGGAACATAAAGTTGTTTGTAGGGGAATTGTTTGGTTTAAAAAAAAAAATTTTTTCTGTTGGAAGCCTTCATTTTGGGGGAAATACTAAAAAGGATGGTAAGGAGAAGTTAAAGAACGCAGTGCTATTTTTAAGTCAGAAAGAGAACCACCCGGGGGCTTTTTTTGCGTCTTATCCGCCCAAACCTTTGCCTTTAGGTCATAAAGCTTAAAGTACATAAGCTTTGGAGTCCTTGTATAATACTAGATATTCCCAACAAAACAAATTTGGTCAATTTTAAAAATTTTTATCTTTCAACTCAAAAAAACCCAATTTAAGGAGAAAGTCCCCCACATAATTGTAAAAAATCAAAGGGAGGGGCAGGCAACCCCGCCTTTTGCAATAAAGGGCTTGAATTGAACTTGCACTTTTTTATTTAGCTTACATAAAAGTTTTATTTCTCTCCTCATTTTTGTCCTTTGTGCGGCAAAACCGTAGCCTGTTATGTTAAGAAGTATCAGAGACTCACCAGGCTTTGTTATTGTTTTTGCCATCCGCGTTTGTGAGTTGTTCTCACTAAACTGTTGATGTATCAGAGACGCCTCGGGCCTTTGTTATTGTTTTTCCCACCCGCTTTTTGTGGTTGTTCTACAAAAACTGTATAAACCAATTAAAAATTTTTCAGGGTTACACAGGTTTGTGTGTTGGCCGTTATGCTTCCGGTGGCAATGTTGTAAAACTCCTTGGCCAAGCGCATTCCTATACCCTGATACTGAAATCCAAAAGGACTAGCTTTTTAGCATTTTTTGGGTTTTTGCACCCCCCTCGGGTTGTTGTTAGTAAGCTCATGGAAAACAAGTTATTTATTGGTTGAACTATTGATACAACTCACGATTTGTTTTTTTTGTGGCCAAAAAATGGCATTTTTACGTTTTTTTGGTCATGTCAGTTATAATTAACGATGGCTAGGCATAAAAAAAAAATTTATGAAAATTTTTAAGCATATTTTGAGTTGAATTTGCCCGGCAATCGTTTTCCCCCTGACTTGATTCCTTAGAGTTTATCAGATATTTTTTTTTTTCATTATGAGAGAGACGCATGACAAATCATTTTTCGTTTGTTTTTTTTGTTGGGGTTTTTTTTTTGTTTTTTTTTTTTTTTTTTTTTTTGTGTATGTTTTGTTGTTTTTTTTTAGTCTTTTTTAGTTGGGTTTTTTTTTTTTTTTTTTTTGTCTTTTTTTTTTGTTTTTGTTTTTTTGTTTTTTTTTGGGGGGGGGGGTTTTGTTTGTTTTTTTTTTTTGTATCTTTTGGGGTTTTAATAGGGGGGGGGGGGGGGGTTGTTTGCTTTTTTAAGTACTATTGACGAGGGCCCCCTGAGTTTGAGTAATTCTTGAATTTTGATTTTGCCTTCGGAACTTCTGCGTTCGTGTCCCGGGAGATGTCATTGCATCCGTAGAAACCTTTCTCTTTTCTCTAGCTAAAAAAACGTTTAAAATTTTAATTATTTTGGGCCAGAATTTTTATCAAGAACCCAATCGTTTTAAAATTCCTTTTTCTCAAATAAATTTTTAAAACCTGAGACGTCAAAAAAGTGAAAGGTTGAACTTTTGGCAATTTGGGTGTCTTGACAATTGATGATAATAAATTCGCAGTTATTGTTTTTTTTTTTTCTAGCCAAAAGTGACAAAAACTAAATTAATATTTTATTTGCGCTTGGCTAAGAAGCTCACAACATTGCCATCCGGGAGTATAAGGCCCACACACAAAACTAGTGTAACCTTAAATGGTTTTACTTGGTTATTACTTTTTTGTGAGTTTCCTCGAAAAAACGCGGATGCAAAAAAAAAAAAAAAAAAAAAAAAAAATAAATAAAAAACAAAACAAAGACCCGAATGAGTAAACTTCGTTCATCTATAAAAGGGGAAAAAGGTTGTAGACTACGACAAAAAATGTGTTTCGATCTTTAGACTGTGATGTCAAACACTTGACATAATAATGTAATAATTAATTCATCATATCATTTTAGTTATATTTATTTATTTTTTTGATACCTAAAACCGCTTGTTTTCCCAGATGCCTAGTGATGTCGTTCATAATTTTATAATTCTAGTTTTAACACTCCCTTTTCCGGGTTGATGTTGATTTGTTTCTTGACGCAATTATAATAGAAGCAAAGGAGATGATAGAGCTTGTTTTAAACCTGGGAACCCTGGGTTTAGAACCTTTTTCGATTCGGTATCTTTTTTATTCCCCCTTCTTTTTTAAAGATTTGGTTTATTTTTTTTTATTATTTTAAAATTAATCCTTTTTATTTATGCTGTTTTTGTTTTTCATTATATTTTTTTTGTTGACTTTTTATGGGCTTTTCAGTGGTATATTTTTCAATATTTTGTTTGGTTTTTTGTTTTTTTTTTTTTTTTTTTTTGGGGGGGGGGGGGGGGTTGTTTTTTTCGTGTGTGTAAATGTGTGTCGTGTGTGTGTTTTTGTTGTTTTTTTTTTTTTTTTTTGTTTTTTTTTTCTTTTAGTTTTTTTTTATTTTTGTTGGGTTTTTTTTGTGTTGGTTTTTTTTTTTTTTGGTTTTTTTTTTTTTTTTTGGGTTTTCGTTTGTTTGTTTTTTTGTTTGTTTGGTTTTTTTTTTGGGGGAGGAATGTGACATTGACTATGTCCCCGTAAAAAAGTTTTGGGTATTTTAATTAAGAATGTTTAATTTTTTAATTATTTATTTATTATTTTTGTTTGCATTTCTTTATCACGCATCGATTTATCCGTATAGTTAATTTTCTTTCCCCTTCTCTATTCATTTTCTCCCCTTATTATTGATCTTGTTCTTTATTTTTTTTTTATTTTTTTATTAATTTTTTCTTAGCATGGGAGTTGCATCGGCATCTAAATATTAAAGTGACGATAATATTTGATAAGATGTTGCGATGTGTGATGATGATGATGAGATGATGATGGATGTGAGATGATGATGATGGTGAAGATAACAACGCGACGACGATGATGAGATGATGAAGATGATGATGATGATGTGAATGATGAGAAATACTATAATAAAAAATAAATAAAAACTAATAAAAATATAAAAATAATAATAAAAATAATTAATAATAATAAAAAAATAATAGTAATAATAACAATAATAATTATAAAACAATAATAATTTAATTTTAAAAATACTAATAATAAAAATTTTTTAAAAAATAATAATAATAATAATATTTAATATAAAAATAATAAAAAAATAATAATAATAATAAAAATAATAATAATAATAAAAATAATAAAAATAAAATAATAAAAATGATGATAAAAATAATAATAATAATTTTTTATTATTTTTATTATTTTATTATTTTATTTTATTATTATTATTTTTATTATTATTTTATTTTATTATTTTTTTATATTATTATTTTTTACTATTTTTTATTATTATTTTATTATTATTATTTTTATTATTATTATTAATTATTATTATTTTTTATTTTTATTATTTATCAAAAAAAAAAGGAAAAAGGGGGGGGGGGGGGGGGAAGGGGGGGGAAGGGGGGGAGGGGGGGGGGGGGGGGGATGAAAGGCGCGACGGCGATGGGGGTTTTAGGAAAAAAAATGAGGAACAAAAAAAAGTTAATAATATTTTGGAACGGGCCAAAGCTTACTTGGGTTATCACTTTTCAAATTTTAAAAACACCCCTTAAACCCCCCTTCAGCACTTTGTTAATGATCCCATCCAAGCGGGACGAAAAAGAAAAAGAAAAACAAAAAGGAAGAAATAAGGAAAAATGGGGAAAAGAAAATGCGTTGAAAAAAATACAATCTTTGCAAAAAGCGTCCCACATAAGGAAAACAAGCAATTTTTAAAAGCGCTAAGTAACCATGATTTCCCCATTTAAGGGGGCACGAAAAAAAAAAAAAAGAATAACACAAACCCCGAAAAAAAAGTAAAAAAATTGGAAGGGGAAAAACATTGAAATAAAATACAATCTTTGCAAAAGACTAGATTATCGTCCCCACATAAAGGGAACCAACAATTATTACAGTGCGACAAGCGCCCCAAGTAACCATGATACCCGTCTCCTGGGGCTTTAAGGTTTTTTGGGCTGCGAGATGATAAAAATATCAATTTTTTTGGCGTTAAAAAGGTTATACAAAAAAAAAAAAAAAAAAAAGAAAAAAAAAAAAAAAAAGGGGAAAGGGGGGGGGGGGGGGGAGAGAGATAGAGTTCGGAGAATCGAGAGGGGAAGTAGAAAAGAAAAAGGGGAGGAAGGGGGGGGGGGGGGGGGGGAAACAGAGAGATAGATTTTAAAGTAAAGGGGGGGGAAAGGGGGAAAATAGAGCGAGGGAGAGGGGGGGTGGAGAGAGAGAGAGGGAGAGAGAGAGAGAGAGAAGAAAATAGAGAGAGGGGGGAGGGGGCAAAGGGGCAAAAAAAAAAAAAACAGACAGAAGAAGGTAGGGTGGGAGAAAGAGATAGAAGGACCACATACAAACAACGCAACCACGCACACACGCACAACAAGAAAAGGGGAAGGAGAGAGAGAAGAGGGGAGAAGAATAGAGAGAAGGGTGAGGGGGCAAGGGGCAAGAAAAACAGATGAGAAAGGGAGAGATGAGAAGAAAGAGATGAAAGGGCAACCCACCACACACAACCCCACATACGCCACACCCCAAAGAGAGAGGAGAAGGGAAAAGAGAGAGAGAAGAAGAATAAAAGGGTGAGGACATGGGCAAGAAAGACCCATAGAAGAAGGTAGGGATGGACAGAAAGAGAAGAAGGACGGGAGAGGAGAGGAGAGAGAGAGAGAAGGATAGGAGGAAGGGAAAGGGGGGAGGGGCGGGAAGAGGAGAGACAGCAGACAGCAGACGACACCACAGAGAAAGCAGAAGGGGAAAAGAGAGGAGGACGAGAGAAGAGACAGAAAGAGGGAGAGAGGAGACAGAGAGAGGGGCAGAGAAGAGAGAGAAGTAGGAGAGAGAGAAAGAGAGAGATTGTCGGTGACCAACTTGGTTTATTCTGTGTCACTTACATAAATTTGACCACGACTTCTTATCAATAAAATTCTAACTTGATGTTCAAAGTTTGAACGATAGCACCATGAGGGATGCAAACAAATTCCCAAAAACGCCATTTCGGGAAAAAAAAAAAAAACAAAACATTTTTTTAAAATTTTGGCCAGTTAACTTGTCCTTAAATATCGATGCTAAAATGTCAAAAAAAACACTTTCAAAAAAAACC
>NW_027625449.1:0-7026 GCF_034508935.2 Berghia stephanieae
TTTGTAGGCACGGGAAAGGATTCCAAACTGTTGTTCTTCAATAGATGATAATTGTGTCAGAGCTACCTCCTCGTTTCTTCAGAAGTGGTTTGACAAGGCACTTTTAAAACATGATGGAACTTCGCCAGTCAGTATAGATGTATTTATTATGATTGATGTAATGGATGGTAATACTATATCAATGGAGCTGGCCAAAGCTGTGGTGGTAAGGGATCAAGGTCACAGGATTTAATGGGGTTTTTGTAATCAACTCTTTTATGAAACTGAATGAAACGGGGTTAAGCTTGTCTAAAGGGATACCACAGAATGTATCTATATCTAAAGATGTTTCATGCTGATCTATTTCTGAACGAAAGTTATGGTTTTGTCTTGAAAAAAAGTTGAAAAATTTTGTTTGGCAAGTCTCTTTCATTTGGTTATAGATGGTAATGAAGTGCATCTTCCACGTCCAAGTAAATCATTGCAGATGCCAAATATTTGTTTGCAAGATTTGGAAGTTTAGAATTTTGAAAAAAAAATTCGAGTCGTTGCCTTTTTTATTGTTGTCTTCTATGCGCGAAATGTGTTCTTGTATAATTTACGATGAATCGAAAGGGCCCTGATGTTTTCAGCAGTCATTCTGCTCTTCGGCACTTCGTTTCAGCATTATCAGACCGAAGGCTAGAGCTCAGGTGGTCGCTGGTTCGTATAAGTAAGTAAGTAAGCTTCTTTAACGTCAAACGTATACCACAGAGCATACTTCCGGCTGTGACTTTCCTTGTTTGGAATGAACGTATGTTTGTCAAGCGTTTCGTTGGGACAACTATTCCACTCGTCGGGAGAAATCAGTGAATTTTGATGAGTGAGTATTGTTTTTAATCGCTTCTAAAATTGCCCAAATTAATACCTTTGATGTTTCTAAATTGTTGTGGTGATGGGTTCTTGGCATGGTTTTGAAACGTCGAGATTGACAATGAGGAGTGGACCGAAAATGGGGGTAATCGACGATGGCGTTTTGTTTGTTTGTTTTTTTTTTTTTTGTTTTGTTTTTTCGTTTTTTGTTGTTATTTTTTTTTGGAGGGGGGGTGGGACTCTGAATTTTCCACAATTAAACAATCTACAATATGACCAGTAGAGTTGGTTGGCGCTGTTACGATCTGGCACATGTTGTTCTCCAATAGTGACTCGCGGTGTCTGTGATGTTGTCGAAATGAAAATTAAAGTCACCGACGATGATGGAATGGCCAGGACGCGAGTGTTGCAATGTTAACATATATCTCGTTGATTTCTTTCCTAACATCAGGTAATTTTTATTGGTTTTTCTTCTTTGCTGGGGGTCGTAAAATCCTGTTGATGTTGTATCTTACGTTCAGGAGGGAGAGCCCTTAGATCCACGGCCTCCAATGTTTTGCAGCGTATTTCGGGGATTTCCACATATTTAGATGATTTTGTTTTATAAAATAAGCCAGTGCCACCTCCTACGCTGACCTTTCCTTGGATACGATTTTAATTGGAACCCAGAGGGTAAAAAAATAAAAGTGTAATTTTCAGCACAATGTAATACCCGCCTCAGGCAACAGGTTATAAAAAGGTCTTTTTCTTTGCTGCTATTTGTAACTACTCTTTTAATTAACTGGTTTAATCATGTACAAATTAGCATTTGTATTCTTGTAAAATTGACAAATTCACAGACATTTTCCTTTTCTATTAACTTGTAAATGCGATTAAGATATTATTCAAAAACACGCATTTGTCCTGCTTGTTACAAAAATAAGTCATTAATTGCAGATTAATTCATAATGATATATTTAACTTTTCACTCTATTGCCTTATAAGGTATAAAACTACGGGCTCCGTCTGTATGTAGCTTTATTGGATAAGGTATCATTAAACCTGGGAGTCAGGATAGCTCAGTTTGCAGAGCACTCGCTTCACACTCAAAGGGATTGAGATCGGTCTCGGATGCAGTCGATATTTTTTTTTCTGACCCCCTCCCCCCCCCCCCCCCCCCCCCCACCCTGTCCACCCAGCAGTGATTGGGTAGCTGGGTCTGTTAGGTCTGGCGGAAAATTCTTTGCTATAGAATAGCGTTCTATCCAAAGGGCAGCAAGCTATTTCTATTGTCCGTTTCACGCTATAGAAACCGGGATAAACTCCTGCTCCACCGGCCAAATGGCTCCGGACGACGACTTAAAAAATTAAACCGATAATATTGACATATACATTTCTGAATTTCAGTAACACAAGTTGTTAAAAAATATGCCTTAACTATTGTAAATATAAAGACCATATTCTCGTTTCTCTTTTAGTATGTCATTCATTATGTTTTGTTGCCAAGGAAAACCCTGAAACGTCCACAGCTTTGTCTTTGTGAACTATATTGAAGCTTTCGTTCCATTTGACTATTGTTATTTAATTATTTATGTGAAACATGAACACTGAGTAGGCAGACAGTTTTAAAAAACGTCAGTTTTTGTATAGAGCAATATCTACTATACGTACTCAACGCGCTTTACAAAAGATTCCTGACTAACAGCAACATGTGACATGTAGAACGTGAAATATCGCCTGTTAGGCGATTAAACAATTATTTTTTTCCGACAGAGACAAAGCTGTTAACGGTCAGGTACTCATTTTACATCTGAGTATAATGAGAGAATGTGAGTAATGAGCCTTTTTCCAAGGGTTCAACTATGCTCCGAGTGAAGCTCGAACCGAGGACCTTCCGATCCGAAGACGAGTGTGATACCACAAGACCACATAGCCGATAAAGAGAACAGAAGTGGCTGAGGTGCATAGGGAAAATGCTGAGGATCTCGGGGACTGACTCTTTACTCATATGTGACCGTTCGCCTCAAAACGTATTAAGTCGGGTTGGGTAAGATGTTGAAAATTGAATTTATAGCCAGAAATATCAGTATTGTGTTGAGTTTGTATGTTTTATTGAGGAGAATGGATACTATATTTTAAGGTGCTAATGCCAACAATTTATTTCTTTGACCAGTTTAACATTTAATTCAGCTTTTAAGCATTTGGTTCGTTCCGACATAATACTGTTTTGAGACGATGGGTCACATATGTCTCAACGTACTCAGCCAGGTGTAATATCGCCTAACAGGCGTCATGTGTCGTTCAGCATGTTATAAGTTGCTGTTGATCAGGGACCCTTTTCAAAGCGCTTTGAGCACGTTTGGTGGATAATGCTCTATATAAAAGCTCAATTTTCAAGTTTTCAAGTTTCAGAAAGACATATAGGAAGTAATGGAGATTGGGGGGTACTCACGATAGCTGATGAGGAAGATAAGAAATGAGCAGACAAAATTCATGGGACATTGGAGAAAACTTGATTACAACGGGGGAAGAAATGAAAATTTATGCCCTTCGGTCACGACATCATAAGATACCATCGCCTTGGCATTCCATGGAGGAATATAGATAATCTATCAATCAAGATGTCTGATGTCAACAGGAATCACCCATGTTGTCCAATTGAGCAAATTGGGGTTAATAATCTTGCTCAAGGAAAAGAAAACGAACGTGCCTGAAGCCAGACTCGATCCCGGGACCTTCTGGGCCGTATAGCAATGCCGTAAACACTCGGCTACTTCGCCCCCCCCCCCCCCCGGAAAATCTGGGCGTAAAAAGAGCACCTGGCAGACAGCGACAAAAGATGTTGGACGGTTTGACAGAATGGTTGGTGTGAACGATATGAACGGTATGGTGCAGAAGATGCAAGAAAGATTGGAAAAAAGAATTGAGCTTTATATAAAGAAATATCCACTAAAAGTGCTCAAAGCGCTTTACATGGCTTCTTTGGTTAACAGCAACATTTAACATGTAGGATGGGGCATGACGATATTAGGTGATATTACAATTTTTTCGGACAAAGACAACGCTGTTAATGGCCAGGTACTCATTTTACACCTGAGTATGGTAAGAGACAGTGGGTAAAGAGCCTTTTTCCAAGGACTCAACTATGCTCCGAGCGCGAGGCTCGAACCCAGGACCTTCCGATTCGAAAGCGAGTGTCATACCACTAGACCACATAGCCGCACAATTGGCGTGGAGAGTCTTTATCGTCAAGGCATTGAAGCACGTCACTCTTCTTCTTTTTCTTCTATCAGCTTATCCCGCATTTTGCAGGGTTGCCATAATGAATACCACATCTCCATGCATATCGGTTCATAGCATCATCTTCCTCCAGATCCAGTTCTTTCATATCGTCCTTTACCTTACCCAACAATCTAATCTTTGTTCGTCCCTTTTTCCTCTTTCCCGCGCGGCGAATTGCAAGTCCAATTCCTTTCTTCCCACGTACTCCCTCTCTCGTCTCTTTACATGCCCGAACCATTTCAATCTAAGCTTCTCTCATCTTTATTGATACATTCTTCACCTAAGTCAAGTTTCAAATTCGTTCATTTCTCACTTTATCTTTTCTTGTCCAGCCAAGTGACCATCTCAACATCCTCATTTCTGCCACACCATGACGCTCAATTTCAGTTTTTAACCAGTGGGTTTCTGACCAAGCAAAAGACTGGCATTTTGACGTCATTTTTTGGTCTGCGTCAGGCTATAACTTTAAGGTGGCTACGCTAACAATGACCAAAATATGACGTATGCGTGTTTATATGTGTGTCTGTTTTTGTGTGCGAGCGCACGCGCGTGTGGGCGAGTGGGGTGTGTGTGTGTGTGTGTGTGTGTGTGTGTGTGTGTGTGTGTGCAAGGAAAGGAGAGAGAGAGATGGGGGGGGGGGAGGGATTGAACGGGGAAGAAGCTGGAGAGACAAAGAGATGAAATAATGAGATGAAATGTAAACCGAATGTCAATGCACTGATAATCGAAAAGATTAAAAGTAAGCTGGATTAGGGGATAAGGAAGAGTTGATTAAAAACTCGAGACGGCAATAAAGCATTTACCTCCCCCCCCCCCCCCCCCTCTCTCTCTCTCTCTCTCTCTCTCTCTCTCTCCCTCTCTCTCTCTCTTTATTTCTCTCTCTCCCTCCCACGCTCTCTCTCTCTCTCTCTCTTTCTCTCTCTCTCTCCCTCCCACGCTCTCTCTCTTTTTTTATTCTTTCTCTCCCACGCTCTCCCTTCTCTATCCCTTTAAATTTATTAAATAGATGAGGTCGGGGGCGACTATATATATATATATATATATATATATATATATATATATATATATATATATTATTTTATATATATATATATAGAGAGAGAGATAAAGAAAGAGAGAGAGAGAGAGAGAAAAGAGAGAGAGAGAGAGAGAGAGAGAGAGAGAGAGACGGCGGAAGGGAGGTGATAATTTAAATAAATGTGTATGTAATATTAACACATAAATAAATTAACTATTTAACTAACTGGGGTCCCGATAGCTCAATTGCTATTGTGTGTTTGATCTACTAAATTTAGTCTTGGCAATACATCCATCGTTAGACAGAAATATAGAAAGAAAGACAGAAAGAAAGAAAAACAGACAGAAAGAAAGAAAAGAGTAGTTTAAAAATTGTATAAATCAAAAAAAAAATATAGATGAATAATGTTTTGTTTGGCTCTCGGTCGTCTTATATTTGGTTTTAATCTATTCTGTTCATTTACAATGTGTCTGATGCTTGTCTTCTCCTTCTTCGTGGTCAATGTTGTGGCCTCTTAACAAGAGGATACAGACTACAGTTCGCATTTATGAAATTCAAGACACACTCATCGTTGCCATCGTTAACTTCTAGCCTAACACTGACCAAAAAAACAAAAAGGCGTAAAACGACAGTAGGTTTGGTCACAAAAGAAAACAAATCGTGAGTTGTATTCAGTTGTTCAATCAATGGAATCACTCGTTTCCTTGAGCACTACTAACAAATCACTAGACGCTTGTGTCGGGCTATAAGATAATGATGGCTAAGCCCTCGCCCACTTAACATGTAGGACGTGACCTAACGCTTTAGGCTATAATATTATAAAAAGAATTTGGACAGTACCAATGCTGTTAACGCCGAGGTTATCTTTTTACACCTGAGAACGGTGAGAAAATGTGAGTAAAGATCCTTTTCCAAAGACTCAACAATGCTCTGCTCAGATTTGGACTCGAATCCCGGACCTTTTGGTCGGAAGCCTAAACGTCATACATTTAAAACCACATAGCAGTAAGAAACTAAAACAAATAAATGACCTCATTTAAGAAATAAGGTTTTATTGATTAACCCCCCCCCCCCCTTTCCAACCACTCTAAAAATAAACGTGAAAGATATCGTAAGTCTGGTCTTTTATTGATCATAGCTACATCTATTTTCTTTATCGAATTCTTTCCGACATTATACGAAGTAGGACAGAGTTTATAAGAGAAACTCCACCCACGTATTCCCAACACGAAGAGGGTGATTGACATCGAGAAAAGTCTTGATTTTTTTTTTTTTTTTGGGGGGGTGGCTTTCGGTCAATCAAAATGTATTTCATTACCAAGTACTGAAGTTTGTTAAGCTAAGGGGAGATCCGACAGCTCACTTGGTACAGCACTCGCGATACATGCAACTGGATTGAGAGCGATCCCGGGTGGAGTCGAGATTTTTTTCTGACCCCTATGTCCACCCGGAGGCGAAGTAGCCGAGTGGTTACCCGGAAAGTCCCGGGTTCGAGCCCAACTAAAGGCACTTTCGTTTTTTTTTTCCTTGAGCAAGATTATTAACCCCCAATTTTCTCACTTGGATAACATGGGGGCTTCCTGTTGACATCAGACATCTTGTTTGATGAATAATCTATATTCCTTCGTGGGATGCCTAACCGATGATATCTTATGATGTCGTGGCTAAAGGGCATAGTTTGTTTTTTTTTGTTCACCTCGAATTGATTGGCTAACTGGGTCTAATAGACCTGGCAGGATTCACATTGTGATAGACTGGCATCTTATCCAAAGGATTGAAAGATATCGCTATTGTCTGTTTCACGCTATAGAAACAAGGATATAAACTCCGGCTCCATGGGCCTAAGGGCTGTCAAGGGCATCTTTTCAGACAATCAAAAAGTATTTCATTACTAGCCAAGCTCTAACTCAAATAAA
>NW_027625450.1:0-7032 GCF_034508935.2 Berghia stephanieae
TCCCCCGGGTTGAAACGGACAATAAAATTTGGGTTTTACTATCCTTTGGAAAGGACGCTAGTCCTTTTCCCAAAAATTACTTTCCGCTTGATCTAACTATGTGCCAGCGAGACCCCCCCAGGCCCCTTCCATCCGAAAGCGAGTGCATACCAAAAAAAAAACCTCACCCCGAACTCTCCACTTAAAGCCCTTTTACTGATTGTTAAGATGTAAAAACCCAAATTTTGGTGGAAACTTTGTTCTTTTTCAAGCTTTTTTTTTAAAATTCATTTCGTTTTCTTTTTATAGCCCACCTTTAGAAGGCCCCCTTAAAGGGTTTCTTCCTTTTTGGGGACTTTCTCTTTTTTTCCTCCTTCACTTCTCGTAACCAAACGTTTAGCCGCCTAGCTCTACCACTCAAACCCCATCTCAGCCACAAGGCAAAAATATGAGTCCACATTAAATATTTTACAAAACACATTTTTTCTTCACTTTTTGTTCGTCAAGGGAAAACGGGGTTTGGGGGAAAAAAACCATTTTGCCCTTTTAGGCCCGTTTAATACATTTTTTTTTTATCAACACAGACAACGCCGTAAACTAGCAAAGTTCATTTCACATAGTACAGTAAGAGAATGTTAAATAAAAATAAAAATAAAAAAAAATTCCCTTTTATTCATCCCAAGGGAAATTTGCCCTCTAGGGTCGTCTTTCCAAGGGGAAAAACTGGAATAACCCCGGTGTCAGCCGCAGTGCAGCCCCCCCAAATTGAGCTAGGGGGGAGGTGACTTGTCAAGGCCCACCACGTATGGGGGGGTAATCGAACTTCGGTACCTTTTTGGGTAGAAAAAAAAGTACCGCTGACCCCACTGCAGTAGCAGAACAATGAAGTGAGAAAATAGATCAAAATGCCACTTTCTGGATATTTTCGTCTCAACAAATCTGATGACCCCTTTAACTCTGAATCTAAGCTGGGGAAAGGCTTACCTTTTAAAAGTCCTTTTTATGCTTTTAATTCTTTCCCGGGTCAGTTTTTATTCCTAAATTGTAAAGAAATTTACAACATCATTGGTAAAAAACCAAAAAATTAAAAAATAAAAAGCCCTTTTAAAAAAAAAAACAAAATACAAAACACGGAACCTCAAACCCCTTCTTCAGCCAACAACAACAAAAAATAAAGACATAAATACATTTCACATTCCAGATAGGACGTAAAGGGGCCTCTAGTAGAAAAAAAAATAGCCCGAAACGTCCGTTTTGGTATTTTGTTCCTTTTTTTGAACGTTATATCCATTTTTGTTTATTACTTTTTTCGTCCACGCTTCTGCAGCTAGTTTTTCAATTTTTACTAGCATCATTTTTTTTGTACCTGTGCCATGAACTGTAAAAACGGTTCAAAGAAAAAAAAAAAAATTTAAAAAAAACCCCCCTTTTTCCCAACGAAGGGAAAAATTTTTAGCTATAAATGAATGAAAAATTAAATAAAAAATGTCATTTTTAAAAACCATTTTGTTTAGAAAAAAAATTTTTTCTTTTTTAAAATTTTTTAATTTAATAACTTTTTTATTTTGTAATTTGCAATTTTTGGGGCTTTAAAATTTTAACCTTTTAAAAAAGTGGTCCCCCTTTTGGGGTGGTTTATCAAACATTTTTCCCCTGCTTTTTTTTTTTATATACCCCATCTAGGTTTAAAAAGCCTTTCGTGCAAAGAAGGAATATCGCAGATAAACCGGACACCCTATTGCCTTTAAAATTGTTCACATTGTCGCCTTTCCCCTTGATTAAAAAATTCCCATTTTTTCTTTTGGGATTTTTTCGTTCAATTTTAGAAAAATCATTTTTAAAATAAAAGGGCTTTTTTTTTCGACACTTAAAAAATCCGAACGGGACAAACTTTTGGAAGAAATATGAGTAAATTTACAAGGATAACTTTACCAAAAAAGAATTAAAAACATTTAAAACGCGATTAGACTTTTTTTATAGATTTGGGGGCCAAAAGAAAACTGCCCCTGTTTTAAATAATTAAAATTTTTTAAAAACCCCTTTCCTCAAATTTAAAAAAAAAATATATTCGAAATGCATTCAAAATTCTTTAAAAAAATTTATTCCCAAAAAATCTCGTCTGAATTGATATCCCCTTAAAAACAGTCAAATTCAAAAAAATTAAAAAAAATATTTTAAAACAGTTCAAGTGTATTGGAAAAAAAAATTGGGAAAAAAAAAAAAGACATAGTTATGGTTTTATAATTTTTTTGAAAAAAAAAAGCGTAGATGCGACTTTAAAATCAAAAACCCCTGTAGCAGTTGTCAGCAAGTATTTGTCATTTGTTTTTCCCACTAACATTCAAAATTTTGTTTGGGCGTTTGGCACCTGGTTTTTTTTTTTCCCTGTTTGTTCAATTTTGCCACAAACTTCTAAGCTAAGTTTTTTTTTTTTTAAGAAGTAAAACAAAAACCCAAAAACTATTTAAAAATTCCCCCCCTTTTTGCCCATTACACTTTTATTTTTCTTCCACGGGAATGTTTTCTGAATGAAATTATTTTTTTTTTTTTAAAAAATAGTTCTGCACAGCCCGTAAAAAAGTTTATTTCGTTTATTGTAATTAAAACAAAAAAGAATCTGAAATAGGTCTTCGAGATCAAAAGTCTGATAATCATTATTTGAAAAAAGCCAAAAAATAACTCGAAAAAATTGGCGAGCATACGTTTTGAATTATTCGGCCACCCCCTTACTGGAACTCCCTTTCCAAGTGAAATCAGAGACGTATTGATGCAGAATTCTTTTAAAATTTTGGGGCCTTAAAAAATTAAAAATTGCTCGGGTTTAAAATTGGGCTTTTTTTGGGGGGTTTGTATGTTTGAATATTTGGGTCCACCGCTGTTAAAACGCGTGAGGTTTTTTTGATATAAAAATAAGGGCGTTAATAAAAACTTTTTTTATTATTATTAAATTATTTTATTATTATTATTATTATTATTATATTATTATTATTATTATTTTTTTATTTTTTTTATTTTTTTATTTATTTTTTTATTAAAAAAAAAAAAAAAAGAAGAAAGAAAAAAAAAAAAGGGAAGAAGAAAAAAAAACAAAAAAAAAACAACAACAACCAACAACAACAAGATGAAGAAAAAAAAGAAAAAAAGAACAAGAAAATTATAAAAAATTATTATTATTTAACCCCCCTTTTTTTTTTTTTTAATTCTTCAGAGGAAAAAAAAAAAATGTTTTTTAGGGTGACCTTGAAAATTTTCGCCCTTTCTTTTCTTATGATTAAAGCCAGGACAAGATTACTATATCTAGCATACCCACGCTCCACCAATTAAAAAAGGGGGTTTTGTTTATTTCAAAAACGAAAATTTAAATTTTATTACTGTACCGACTAAGAACAGTGGAGGTTTTTTAAGGCATTTCACCATTTGGGAGATTTCCCTGAATGGTTCAAAGTTTGTTGGGGGATATTGTAGGATCAGCGAAGATTTGAAAACAAAATTTTTTATTGCGTTCGGAAAAACGTTTTATAAAATTTTTGGCTAGCTAAAAATCCCCATTTCTTTTTCTTTCCGTCCCAGATTCATTGTTTGGATTTTAAATGATCATCTAAGATGTAATTTGTCCCTTTAAAGGGGCGGGTAATTTGGAATTTAAAAAAATAAACATTGCACCTTTGATGTTATGCTTTTTTAGGTTTAAAAAAATATCCAACATCCCCCTTTCGGATAACCGAAAAACCTACACAAAATCTGTGAGTAACCTTAAAAGGGTTAAAGTCTGATTTTTATAAAGGGGAAATCGAAATTGGGGCACCCAGTTCTTTTTTTTGTTTTTTTTAGAAGCCTTTTTTTAATTACTCGTTCTCACAAAAAATCAATCAATAAAAAAATTTTAAGCGTTTAAGATTATGCAGGTTTTGTGTGTTTGGACTTTTATATCCTTTTGGCGAATTTTGGGGGGGATTAAAGTAAATGCAAAGCTCAATATTTAGAGAGAAAAAATCCCCCAAAAAGGGAAGTATAAAAACAATAAAAAAAGAGCGGTGAAGTAATTAAGGGGGCTTATATACAACCAAAACACCCACACACACACACACATTCACACCCTTTTTTCCGTGTGACTCAGTAGTAATGTAGATGTGCTGTGAGCAAATTTGTTTAAGTCGTGTAAATGTAAATTTTTATGGCTCTTTTAAAATTTGCCCAAAGAAGGCTTTTCCATATTTTTATATAATAATTGAAAAAAAAAATGGTAATTTTTTTCATATCGAACTTTTTTCCCTCACATCAATCAATTAAAATAGACATTTTTTTCTTTGGGCGAAACAAAAAATTTCCCTTTTTTTATACACAAAAAAAATTCTTATGTGCTAAAAAGTATTTTAATTAAAAAATCACCCCGCAGTGGGTTTTTCCACTCAAACCGCGACTCTATCCAAGGGGAAACAAACCCAAGAAATTGTGAGCGTTTTTTTCCCCGGGACGGTTTTGACCCATCGTAAAAAAAAAAAATTCCCCTTGTTATTTTATTTTTTTTATTTATTTATTAAATTTTTTATTTATTTTTATTTATTATTTGAAATTTATGGGCCAAAATTATAACTATTTTATTTTCAATTTGGCCAGAAAAAACTTTAAATTCCAATTTTCGATCGTTACAATTTGTGTATGTCCCCGCATGTTGCAATAGTTTTCAAACCAGACTTCAGAGAAGTTTTTTAAGAAATTCAAATTTTTAGATTTTTTGAAACTTTTGCGGACCTTATCAATAACAAAACCCCGTTAACGTCGTACTCTAGAAAAACAGTATAAAAGAATTTGGGCAGAAAAAAAAAATCACCCCAAACATCGATCGGTTTAAATGGCCCCTCCTAACTTGGAAAAAAAAAACCCCCTCAAAATTTTTGGACCCTTCACGAGGGGCCCCTTAGTCCCCCCAGGTTTTTAGAGAGTTTTTTTTCCAAGATAAAGTCCCCTTTTAAATCGATGATATTTTAAAAAGGGCGATTTTCTGATAAAAGAATGGTAAAACAAAAACTTCACACAAAAGGGAGTGAGCCCCGATCCTGGGGGGTCGATATTATTTTCCCCAATTCCCCCCCCCCCCCCCCCCCCCCCCCCCCCCCCCCCCCCCCCCCCCCCCCCCCCCCCCCCCCCCCCCCCCCCCCCCCCCCCCCCCCCCCCCCCCCCCCCCCCCCCCCCCCCCCCCCCCCCCCCCCCCCCCCCCCGTTCCCCCTACGGGGATTGGGAAAAACTGGGTCTATTAACGCTGGGGGGAGAGTGGCTGTGCGATCGAATACCGCCTAATTAAAAGGGGAGTAAAAGCAATTGCAAAAAGTCCCCTTTCGGCTATAGAAACCCGGGGTTTTTTAAAACCCCCGCCCCATGAATCCTATTGGTTCCAATGATACTTTTACCATTGAATTAAAAAAATACCCCGATTTATCAAAATAATTAAAAACTCGAATTTCTTTAAAAATCTCAGGGGGTTGAAAATTTTTATTTTTTTTTTTTTTTTTTTTTTTTTTTTTGACAATTTGAGAAACATTTGATTTAAAAAAAAAAAATTTTCTGGCCAAAAATTGAAAATTTTTTTTTTATTTATAAAAATTTTGTAGACTTGGCGAAGATGGAGGAAAAGTAAACCATTTTACTGTCCCCCCCTACTCTGGAAAAGAACGTATTTTAAAAAATTTTGGGGGGGAGAAAACTCGCCTTCAAATAAATATCAATCGATTTAAAAGACTCACATTCTTGGGACAAAAACCCCCCCCCAAAAAACCGGGGATTTTTTGCTTTTGTCTCAGGTTTGGATTTTTTTTAAAGATGAGGTCATTTTTTAAATCGATGGATATCAATTTGAAGGACGAGTTTTCTGGCCAATTTAAAAAAAATAATAATAATAATAAAAAAAATAATAAAAATAATAAAAAATAATAAAAAAAAATTAATAATAATAAAAAATAATTTTAAAAATAATAATAATAATAAATAAAAATAAAATAATAATAATAAAAAAAATAATAATAAAAAAATTTAAAAATAATAATAATAATAAAAAAATAATAAAATAAAAATAATAAAAAAAAATAAAAATAAAATTAATTTTAAAAAAATTTTAAATAAATTAAAAAAATTAATAAAAATAATAAAATTAAATTAATAATAATAAAAAAAAAAAATAAAATAAATAAATAAAAAAAAATTCCCATTATCCCAAAAAAATTTTTTTAAAAAAGAAATTTTTTGGCGGCAATTTTTCACAGCAAAAGGTTTTAACTGGGGAATACCACAAGAAAAACCCGAAGCAAATAGAAGGGTTTAAATTTTATTTTTAAAGTAAATGATAGGCATCGGGCCCTTTAATCCCAACATAAGCCCCTTTTTATCAAAAAAGTTGAAACGACAAGAAGTTTTCATCTCATAAAATTAAAAAGACATTAAAAACCCCAAAGAATAACCCATACTTAGACGGCGATTTAAGCGCAAAAACAAGAGTCAAAGCCTCGAACAGTTTCAAGGTGTGAATTTCCAAAATTTTTTAAAAAATTCCCTATTTTTAAAGATGGAGAGTTTAAAATGTTTAAATAAACCCCCTAGTCCCGGAGATTAATAATAAAAAACCCGATACTTTTCAACCACATTTTTCCATTTTTGGCATGGTAAAAAATCATTTTGAGAACGAAAGGGGATACAAAAAAAAAAAAAAAAGGAAAAAATTGAGCATGTTTTTTTTATTCGGGGCGGTATTGGGGGCCTGTGGTATGCACTCGCTTTCGGATCGGAAGGGTCGGGTTCGGCCCTCGTTTGGAGGAAAATTTTATCCTTGGGAAAAGGCTCTTTACTCTATTCTTTTTTTTTCTCAGGTGTAAAATGATACCCTGGGGCCCTTTTAACAGCGTTTGGGCCCCCCTGTCCGAAAAAATTTAAAAAAAACCCCCTAACAGGCGTCATGTCCCGTCCCACATGTTTAAATGTTGGGGGTTGACCAGGGACCCCCCTTTTTTAAAAACGCTTTTTAGGGACTTTAGTGGATAATGCGCTATATAAAAGCCACTCTAT
>NW_027625451.1:0-7030 GCF_034508935.2 Berghia stephanieae
AAAACCCCCATCACCCCCGCGTTTTCGGAATTTTTCCTACTCCTCACTTTTGTTGTCAAAAAAAAAGACCCTGTCCGTAAAACATGTTTTGAAAAAAATGTATTGTATAGCCATGACTAACGTATAGCCATGACAAAACGAGTAGCCATGACGTAACGTTTTAGCCTTTACGAAACGTA
The DNA here is from genome assembly GCF_034508935.2 of Berghia stephanieae. Lineage (NCBI taxonomy): Eukaryota > Metazoa > Mollusca > Gastropoda > Nudibranchia > Aeolidiidae > Berghia > Berghia stephanieae. Next base: position 180 of record NW_027625451.1, read on the forward strand.
GTACCAGGGACGTAACTAAGTACTCTAGTCGGCCAGGGTAGGGCCAAAAACTAAAGGGATTTTTTCCCCCCAATTGTACCCACCGCCTAAAAAGGGTTATTATGTCAAAAACGAACCAGATGTTTAAAAAGCCGAATTTAATTTTTTAAACTGGTCAAAAAAAAAAAATTTTTGGGCTTTAGCACCCAAAAATTTTGGTATCCATTCTCCTCAATAAAACATACAAACTCAACACAAGACTAAAATTTTTCTGACCAAAAATTTCATTTTTCAACATCTTAAAACCATCCCGATTTAAATACCTTTTGGGGGAGGCGAAGGGTCACAATTTGCTGTAGCTTGAAAGGGAACTTATCAAAATATTTTGCTCTCTCTCACCCTTTTTTTTTTTGTTTGTCTTATTTTCATGATAGTTTTCTACTACACATTGAATATGGGGAAACGGAGAGAGGGGAGAAATGCAGGGAAAGTGGGGGTTGAGTATGGTTTTTGCAAAAGGGGGGGGGGGGGGGGGGGGGGGGGGGGGGGGTTGGAAAAAAAAAAAAATTTTATATCGAAATTTCAAAAAGGGAAGATTATTTTTGTTATCGATTTTTGGGTTTTCTGAAATCGTAGGGGCAACAATTTAAGTCAAAACTAAAGTTAGATTTAAACTTAACACAAAAAGAGATAAAAAATACATCAAAAAAAGTTAAAAAAAAAAAAACAAAAATTTTGGAAAAACAAAAAAAAAACAAAACTAGGAGATTGCAAATAAATTTCAATCAGTTTTTCCAGACCGGGGTTTGCTACACAAATTATGAATATATGAATATAAAAGGGGCTTTTATGACCTTGAACTTTGCGCTGGGCATTTGTAAATTGCCTAGTGGTGGTGTCTGTACAAAAACAATTATCTTGAAAACAATAAATGGATAACATAATAATAATAAAAATAAAAAAAAATAAATAAAAATATAATAAAAAAATAATAAAAATTAATAATAATAATAATAATAGAAAATTATTAATTTTAAACCCCACTGAACCAACCCAAACATCAAAAAAACAAACAATCAAACAAAAAAAGTTAAGGTTTTTTTTTCCAATTTATCCCCTGTAACATCATCGAATGATTTTGGGGGGAAAAAGACATAAATTATTAAAAATCAGGCTAAGATATACAACCCCTTTTTAAAAATTGTCCCTAAAGGGCCCCCGGAACCAACTCACTATCTCTCAGTGAGAGCACAACAAAGCTCATGCACCCCCTTTACTTTCCCCCCCCCCCCCCCCCCTGTCTTACCAGAATACACTCACGATTACACCACACACTAGCAACTAGCAAATACACAATAGTATACACTTTTAAAACACTTACAAATGAACGTGCACACGCGGACATATTATAAATAAATCAAACACCAAGGGATCGGGTTTTGACATTCTTTCACGTTTAACGTTTTTAAACATGTCTTCTTTTTAAGCCTATCTGTTCAAACCCGGGTTTTAAAAAAAAAATCTTTTCATTTGTCATGGGAAAGGGGAACCATTTGGGAAAAATAAAAGCATGTTTCCTATCATGGTCTAGGGGTTTGCAAAAAGTTCAATATTAAACCAAAAAAACAAAAAAAAAAAAAAAAGAATTTAAAAAATAAAAACCAACAAAACAAACAAACAAAAAGCGGGCTTGGAAATTTTTTTGTAGTGGTCCCATATCATTAAAAAGGAAGGGTTTTTTGACGAAGAATTTTGTATAATCCCAAACGCATCATAGTTGAAAAAATTTCCAAAAGGCCCCCATCCATTTTAAATTTTTTTTAAAAATTTCTTACGATGAGCCCCAAAATCACAAATGGCTAAGACAAAATTTCCCGTGATTTGAGGGGACTTTTGTTCGTTCGGGAATCATTATTTTTTTCCTATGGACAAACATTTTTTAAATTAACACCCGCTTTGGGTTTAAATAGAACAACACGGGTGTCTAAGCAAATTCCCTTCCCTGGGTGCCCGCGGAAAAGTGCTGAAACTTTAAACAAAAAACCGACCCCTTTGGGCCCAAAACCCGAAAATGTTCCTACGGGAAAAAGCGGCCCCAAACTTTACACTTATGTCATAAACCCTTTTTTTTACCATTATTTTAAAAGAAATTTCAAAAGCACTAATAAAGGGGTTTTGGGTTTTTGGTAAAAAGCTAAAAAGCAAATGTTGGGGCGTGTTTATTTAGAAAAAATATTATTGCGTCTCTGTGGGGCTACCCTGCAGCCAAGCCCCGTGGGCTAAAAACTGCAGCTAAAGCTCTGGGGGGCAAACACTGCAGCTGAAGCTCTGTGGGGCAACACTGCAGTTCAAGCTCTTGGAGCTACACTGAAAGCCCCAAGCTCGGTGGAGCAACCCTGCAGCTCGGGGGCCCCGTGCTGGAAAAAATATACCATCGTCATAAACCCGAAGATTTTCAAAAACAAAAACCCAACCAAAAAGATCACCCAAAGGGGCAAAAAATCCAAAACGGGGGGATTTAGAATTAACAAATGACAGCATGGTCATTGCATACAACGGTTTTGAAGCATGAGTAAAATTTCCTTTTTCTATTTCATAGAAGAAATGTCCTCCGTTCAAAATGAACATATCATCATATACTACCGCATTTTTAAACAAAATTTTTACATCCATTTTTCTTTAAAAATAATTTTAAACCATAAACTGTCACTAAAATTTTTTTCCATTTTAATTAAGCAAACAGCGCCCTTTTTTACTTCTTGATTCAAAAAAACCAACGTCATAAGAATTTCCAGGAAAAGAAACCTAATTTTTGAAATAAACACCCAAATCAAAAAAATTTAAATTTATTGGGAAATTTGGGCTCCCAACAACTGTTTACCAAATATTCCCCAAAGTCCATAGACACACACATTTTAATTTAAATCGGTGGAATTTAAAAATTAAAAAAAAGCATTTTGGGCTGCCCCCCATATCCTGACAGGGATAAAAAAAAAACCCCATCTATCAAAAAGTGACGTCATTCTTTCAATAAACCCGCTAGGTGGTGTCAACTAGATAATTGTTTACAATATAAACTTTGGGTGTTGCCCCGTCAAAAATATTCATCAACCCTTTTCAGAAAATGCCACTTGGGCAACTTGCTGCCGAGGTTTGGAGACCAATCTTTCCCAAATGGCGATTTCCTTTGGGTTTCCGCTTCGGCAACCCAGAATAACTCGACCAATCAGCTCGTTCCTGCCTATTTGTCGAAGTCCATCACACTAAACTTTCCATACTACTTTCAAAATCTTCTCCCCAAGAATGTCAAAAATAAAAGACTCATTTTAAAAAGGGATTCAAAGTCCGCTTTGATGTTCGTTTTCTTCTTCCCACTCTTGCCGACCCCTAGGATGCCACACCTTTTACGTAAGGGGCTGGAGTAAAAAGAAAAAAAAGAAAATGAATATTATAGTAGAAACTTAGGATCATTTGTTTTTTTTTTCTCCAAAAAAAAAGGGAAAGGGGAAAAAAAAATACAAAAAAAAAACAAAACAACAAAAAACCCCAAATTTAAACCCAAACAAAAAAAACCAAAAAATCCCCCCCCCCCAAAAAAAAAAAAAAAAAAAAAAAAAAAAAAAACCCAGAAAAAAAACAAAAGGCCCAAAAAGAAAAAAGAGCAAAAAAAAAACCCAAACAAAATAGCCCCCCCCCCCCCCCCCCCAAACAATTAAATTTTAAAAAAAAACAAAAACCCAAAAAAAGAAAAACAAAACAAAAAAAACAACAACCCCAACCAATAAAAATAGAAAAAACAGATTTTTACATTTCGATTCTATTCTGGAGTAGAAGGGAAAGGGAAAGTTTAAAATAATCCATCAAAATTTCGATCCTGGGCTCCCCAATTTGTCAAAAAATCCATCGGGAATTCATTGTATTCAAAATAAAGGTCGTTTGGGGCCCAAAAGGGTGGTTTTTGAATTTAAGGGTTTTGAATTAATAAAAAATAGTGCGGGTGAAACAAAAAAATCTTCTTTGGGGCGGCTATGTTGGGCTAGGGTATGACACTCGGCCTTTTTGGATTTGGAAAGGGCCTTTGGGGTTTGAGCCTCGCGCTGGCGCATAAATTTTTAGTCCTTGGAAAGGCTTCTTTCCCCATATTATTTTTTCTTTAAACCGTTCTCAAAGGGGTTTAAAAAGAGTAAACCCGGCCGTTAACACTTTTACCCCTTTTTCCGAAAAAAATTATAACATGCCCAACAGGCGTCATGTCCCGTTTCCCAAATGGGTTTAAAACTTGCCCGTTGACCCCCCCCCGGGCCCCCCTTTTTTAAAACGCTTTTAGCACATTTAGTGGATAAATTTCCTATATAAAAGCTTTAAATTTTAAAACCAAAATTTAGGCATTTCCGTGCCGGGGGGTTATATATAAGGTTGTAAAGGAGAAAAAAAAAGTTGGATGGGGGAAACGAAAGAAATTTAAATTCCTTGGTGGCCGAAGACACAAACCAAAGGTCGGGGCATGAGAAAACACAACCCCAAAATTTTGGGGATCATTTCAATGGTTTTTTAAATTAATTATTTTATCTGAAGATTTTGTCACGAATTTTTCCGTCACTGATGAAACACCTTAAATTTTTTTTTTTACAAAAGCATTTCCTTCCCTTTGTGTCCTTTTAAATTAAAAAAAAAACTGGTCGGTAAAAAGTGAGACAAAACAATAAATTTTTTTGGCGGGAAAGGGGGCGGGGGGGGGGGGGGGGGTGCAGCTTATAATCATATTCATATTTAAATGTGTCCCAAAAAAAAAAAAAATTTTTAGGATTCATTGTTCAGAAATCGTCGAACCTCCCCAAAATTGGGGTTTAATATTCTGATGTGAAGTTCGATTTAAATTTGATCGATAATTTTAAGGACGAAAACTCTGGCCCAAAATTTTTAAATGCATTCCTTTCCAGAGTACGGCAGTTTACTGATCAAAAACGAAATGAAAAAAATTTTGGATTTTCTTTATTTTTTTTTTTTTTTCGGAGTTAATTAAAAAAAAAAACAAACCCCTTTATCAGTAAAGGCATCCATCTTAATCCAAATTCTAAAAATTTTTGGCCTTTAAAAATTCAAATTTTAAACATCAAATTCACCAAATTTTAACCCCAGGGTTTTTTTGAGATACTGGGCCCAAAATTTTCTTTTTCTATTTCTTTCAAACTGAAAAAAATGTATTTCTCTTATTTTCTAGGTTTAATCTATCTCTCCCCACTCTCTCTTTCCCCTCTCCCCCTCTCCCAATTTTCTCTCTTTTCCCCCTCCTTTTCTCTCTCTCTGTGTGTTGGGGGTTTTGGGGCAGCGCATTCCGATTATCTCCCACGCACCTCATTCTACACCCCCCCCCCCCCCACTCCCTCCCATAAAACACCACCCAAAAAAACAAAAACAAGGGGGTGAAAACATTGTTTCAAATTTTTAAATTTCCCTTTAATTTTCAATATCCAACCCAATTCCAGCGACCAGGGCCCTCAGTGACCCAAACAGGGAAACAATATTGATTTTCCCGGGGAAAACAACAAAGTCTATAAAACAGACCGGCCCAAAAGGGGCCAATGATTAAAGGAAAGACTGTTTTCCCAAAACCCAGAGCTCCAACCTGAAATTTTCAAAAATTGTATTTTCCACGCGCAAATTCGAAGCTTTTCTTGTTTGGCGAAGACGTCATTGGGGCAGCAGGTCCTTTCGGCTTTTTTTCTGTTTTCCTTCAAAATTCTGTAATTCCCGAAACTCTTCCCGGGCGCCCAAGCTAAAACAAGGATTTTTTTTTGTCTTTCTGCGTTTTCTATAACGGGTTTGGGGTTTAACGGAAAGGGGTTTAACCCTTTGCCCAAAAAAAAACCCCCAAACCCGGAGGACCAGGTTTTTTTCAAAGATGGGGGAATTTACCACCATTTTTTTCCCCCTTTTACACACCTTTGGCTTGGGGTTTTGGGGTATTCTTTGGGGGCCCCCTTTAGTTGAGAGAACCCCCCCCGGGCAAACCCCCCCCGGGGGAAATAGCTTTTGAAACAAACAATACTCTTCAACAGTTTTGTAACCGGTTTTACTTTTTTCCCCGGTTTTGAAATATTTCTCCCGGGGAGCATAAAGGGTTTTTTTCCAAAGGGGGGAAAAAAAAAACACAAAAACATTTGATCATGTTTTGAATTTTAAAACATTCTGATCAACCCAAAGGGATATGAAAAGTTCTAAACCAGAAAGGGAAAATTTAAAAAGTAATGATTTTTTTTTGTTTAGAAAACCCAAAATGGCCGCCGTTGCCGGGGGGGCGGGGCATCAGACTATTGAATCGGGATTTCTCTCAGCTGGTCAAAAAATGCTCCAAAGTCTTGGATATAGATAGTTAAAGAAGATTTACATCCCAGGGTCTTTGTTTTTGTTTTTTGCCATCCGCGTTTAAAGAGTAATGCTCACTGAAATTTTAATTTAAACCTTTAAATAAAAACTTCAAAGGATACACACAGTTTTGTGTGTTTGGGCCCTTTTTACTTCCGGATGCCAATGTTATGAAAACTTCCCTTTGCCAAGCGCAAAACTATCTATAAAGGGTCTGAAAACTAAACCTTTTCCTTTTTCCAAAAAGGATTTATTGATCAAAGAGGTGAATGTAGTCCTGTAAAACTGGAGACCAAAAAAGCGTATTTTCTACGAATTGGTTCGTTAAATATTATGTAGGTCCCGTATACGACTTCGGCTTTCCTTGGGACCGAAAAGATGCAAAAACGGGGGACAAATTTCAAATTTTGTCACGTCTTATGCCTGGGAAATTGTTATTTACCCGATAAATAGGGGGGAAAAACAACACAATGGAAATGACTGACTAAAATTGAAATGAGCTCAAA
>NW_027625452.1:0-7027 GCF_034508935.2 Berghia stephanieae
CTTTTAAAAAAAAAACCCTTCCCACCAAACAACAGAGAAAATTTAAACTTGAATCCATTGTATTTCCCGATTGGACGGGGGGAAAAATTTTTTTCCCGTCTGTCCGGATTTTTGGGGTAAATAATTTTGTTAAGTATTTTTTGCTATGAGGTGCGTATTTATATAATATTTATATATTTATTTGTTTTTAAAATAAAAATTTATATATTTTATAATACAAGAAAAAAAAAAAAAAAAAAAATTTCCCCAAAAAATCACACCTCGACTGGGATTGAAACCTCGGGGTTCTTTTCCACCCCCGTCAAACCCAAATGACGAAATTTTTGGGTTGACCCAGCAAGGTCGACTTTTTTTTGGGGTTTTTTTTTTTTTTGTCTTGTATTTTTCTTTTTTGTTGTCTGGCATTTTTTCTACACTTTTGTTCAGTTCGTGTCTACACGGTACCCTCCTTAATTTGATATTGTGATTCTTCTGCGTTTTGTACGTGTCCCCCAAATTTTTGAGTGGATCTTTTTTTAAAGTTTACGACATATACAACTTCTTATATACGACAATACTACTATCTTTAAAAAGATTCAACAGTCGGGGGCGTCATTCCCCCCCGTAATGACGCATAGTAATTGTAACGGTTCAAAACAACAAATGGCGGAACCCTTATAAAATAAACTTCCCACGAGCAAAAAAGTGTTCAAGGAGAAAAAAACATTAAAAATGTGATCATGTTTTGATTTTTATACATTCGATTAAAAAGTACGATTTTCTTTGTTTAAAACCAAGCTGCCGTTCTGGGCGGCTACATCAACTATTGAAGCCTTTTTGATATTTGATTTTGTGTTTTGTATCTCACATAATTTTAGGTGGCATGCGTGTTAAAAAGGCTTTTACACATATATCAATTTATTACATATCACACTTAATCTACTACTACTACTACTCCCAAAACAAATTTTCTACCACTACTTACTAAAAAATTAAAATTTAACTACACTACTACTACTGTCTTCTTTTGGTTTCAATAGTTGAGCATCCCCCCAGCAACGCGAGCAGCGGGGTTCTAAACAAAAAAAATAGGACTTTTTATTCTTCATGTGACTGAATTTTTCATAATTCAAGTGATCAAATTAAAAACGTAAAAACATGATCATTTTTTTAAAAATTTGTTTTTCTCCTCGGGGAACACTTTATGCTCAAAAGGGAGTCTGCCATTTTCCGATGTTTAGAGCCATTATTTAAATTTTACTTGCTCCTTAAAGGGGGAAGTACTCATGACGTTAAGCCTATCTGTAAACCCCGTCTCAAACGGTTTTAAGTCGGGGGGATCGAGCTAAAAAGTCAAAAATGCTAAACGGTAAAAAATTAAACGTTGGTATTTAGCACAGTAAAAAATAATTTTATCTCCTCAAAAAGCAATAAACTCAATTTAAAGAATATATTTCTGACTAAAAATTCCATTTTCAGATCTTAATCCCCGCTTAAACCGTTTTGAGCGGGGGGTCACATTTGAATGTGGGGTTTCGTGATTTTATGTTCCAACAAATTTTTTAAGAGTGGCGTCGTGTAAACGGCGTGTAGGGCGTTTTCAATTTTACGCTACCACTATCTTAAAATTGCTGAAAATAAAGGGGGCCGTTGAGAAAGAGAGATTACTTTTTTTTCAGTCATCATTTAAATTTTTAAAGATAGTATGCCTTGGCTAAAAGCTCTAAAATTCCCAAAAGGGAAGTTAACGGACCAACACACAAAACTATTTAACTATGAACTTTATTTAGTTAATACGCTTATGAGAATCATCCAAAAGCGGATGGCAAAATACAAAAACAAAGGCTTTATGACGTCATCTTCGAACTATCTATAGTAGCTCTCTCTCTCCTCGATTTACGTAATGTTATTTTTAAACGTCTTAACACGCCGCTGTCTTACATATTATTATTATCTTTATTTATAATGGCTTTTCATAAAAGATATTAATCGAATAGGGGAAATTTTTAAATAATAAGAAAAAATAATTAAGTCGTTGATTTCTTGTTAATAATCGTCATCATTTTCTTTATCATCATTATCACCATAACACGTCGTCGTCGTCGTCGTCATCTTTATTATTATTATCACTCATCTTTTACATCATTATCGTCATTACATATTCACCCCTTTCACATCTTCATTATCATCATCATCATTCTCTCTAAATCACCCACATCACATCATCTCCCATATCATATATACATCACACACCTCATCATCATTATTTCCCCATTATCATCATCACATATCATCATTTCATACCCATCATCTCATCTCATCCCATATCATCATCAACCCAAATATCCCCATCATCATCATCATCATCATCTCATCATCATCTCATCTCACCCTCATCTCATTTATCATCACCATCACATCATATAAATCACCATCATCATCATCAAAATAAACATCCTCTCTCATAACATCACTTCTCCATCATCATTCATCACCATCATCTCCATCCACATCATCATCACATCACCCATCATCAAATTTTTCCCTTTTTCCCTCATCTCATCTTTACCCCTCTTATCATATCTCATCCTCATCCTTCACATCTCATATCATCACATCGCCATAATCTTCAAATCACATCACCATCACATTACCCTCATACATCTTTTCCCCTCACATCTCATCTCAATCTCATCATCGTCATCATCAAATCATCACGCACATCATCTTATCCTCATCACCATTCACCCCATCATCATTATCCTCTTATCTCATCATCATCAATCTCTTCATCACATCATCACACCATCATCTTAAACCCCTCCCCCTCCCCCTTTTCATCAACCCATCATCCAAATATCACATCTCATCATAAACGTCATCATCATCGTCTCATTACTCACCATCACCATCTACAGTGTAATCTTGCCCTTAAAATTTTAACGTGGGGCTAAATTTTATTATCTAAACTTTTCAATATTTTAATCTTCTCCTTACCAACTATGGGAAAATGTTACGATACAACCAACTTTTTTTTAAATTCAAGTTCTTTTTAGATCAGAAAAATTTGAAGAAAATTGTTTTTTAGGGTTATAATACAAAAATATATACATTTTTATTCCTTTGATTAGATTTTTTACACTTCTTTATTATGTTGTGATTTTGTTGATGATGACTTTTTGGGGGAAAACCCGGAAAAGGTGAAAGGAGAGATTTAAATGACCAAAAAAACTTACGACAAAAAAAGTCGATGTCGGGCCAAAAAATTTTTAAAGGGATTTTAAAAATGTTTTAATTTTTGTGAGTGAAAAAATTGTTTTTTTTTTAAAATTTTTTTTGTTATTATGGGGGACTAAATAATTTTATCTTTAAAAATTTACGAATTGTAAAATTTTCAATTGGCAGCTCGCGTCAGAGTCCCCTCGACGGAAAGATATATGGCTTGGCTAAAAAACTCAAAACATTGCCATCCGGAAGTATAACGGCCCAACACACACAAAATTGTGTGTAACCAAAGGCTTTATTTTGGGTTAAAAAAGTTTAGTGGAATTACCACAAACCCGGGGAGGGAAAAAAAACAATAAAAAAAACCTGATGACTCATCTTCGAACGTCTATCCTTCGAAACAGGGGATCACAAAAAAAAAAAACAAAAAAAAAAAATTTGGGCATTATATAGCCCAAAACCCACAGCTACTCAAAACGGTTTAAAAGGGGGTCCCTGCCCAAACAGAAACACGTACATGTAAAAACGAGACATGGCACCAGTTAGACGATAATATTATAATTTTTTTCCCGATAAGACAACTTTTAACGGGCAGGATTCATTCTACACCTGAACGGTGAAGAAAAGAGTCTTTTCCAAGGCCCAAATCTGCCCGACGAGGTTCTCGAACCCGGCCCTTTCCGATCCAAAAGCGATTGCAACCATTAACCACATAGCCCACAAAACAACATTAGTTATTTCAAGAGCAAAAAAACATGAATTAGTCAAATTTACAATTTTTTAAAAAATGCAAAACTATAATGCTTTCAAAAATCCATAGCGGGGAAAAACGCATCTTTATCACCCACGCAGAGCTGTTCCCCCTTGAGCAGTCACCTCCCCCGGTTTTTCAATTTGCGGCGCTGCACTGCGCTGCCCGGGGGTTTTCCCAGTTTCCCTTGGAATAGCCCCCTGGGAAAATTTTCCCCCTATGGGATAAAAAAGGGGAATTTTATTTTTTTAATTTATTTATTTATTATTTATTTATTTTTTTATTTAAAATATTTTTTTGATTGCTGGAATTAATTTGTTATGACTTTTTTATAGCCCGGTTCGAAATCTTTTTTTTCCCTTTTTTTTTTTTTTTAAAAATTTAGTAATTGTCCCATTTCTAATCAAAAATTTCATGATCTCTTTTTCATTCAAATTACGCGTCCGATTCATATTTTGTTCACACGTCGATTTGATCCAAAATTTTCCAAAATCCTGGACCGCATACAAAGGTGAAGTGAGTTAAAAATGCCGAAACAATAGAGAATAAGAATTTTTCCGCCCTGAGGGGGTTTTAACTCACCTTTTTGGAACGACAAATCCGCCTGGGGTGAGAGCGTGACTCACCTATGAGCTATCCACGAACCCAAAAAAAAATTATATCAAACTCAGGTCATTTTATTATAAAGCTCCTTTTCTCTCTCTCCTTTTCTCTCTCTCTTCTTTCTCCCTCTCTCCCTCTTCTTCTCTCTCCTCCTCTCTCTCCTCTCCGCCGACTACATTAGATCGCGGGGCCCAAACCCACACAACCACCGCGAAGTTAGTAGGCCGAATTTAAACTTTAAAAGCCCAAAGCAAACATATAAATAAAACAAATTTAACATGATACTCCGGTATTGGGGTGAATTTTTTTTTAAAATGATTAGCAGACCTTATGTTGCAACAAAAAGGATGGAAATGAGTAGAAAAAGTGCCAGAAAATAGAGAATAACAAAATTTTTTTTTCAACAAAAAACTTTCCTTTTCATTAAAATTTATTTAGTCAAGAAGCGAATGCAGTTATCTTAGCTGGGCCAAAAATTTGTTTTTGCGATTATTTGTATAAATAGGAAGTCTGAAAACAAGATTTGAAACACGAATTTTAAAATTCATTTTTAAAAAACTTAAAAATTTAGCTTGAGCTTTAAAGCGCAATACCCACGAGGAAATGGGGAAGAAAATTAAGAAGCTGTTTACAAGAAGTGGAAGACCTGGAAAGAGTTAAAAAAAAAGTTAGCCAGATAGAGAAAGGTGGGGGGTGGGGGAATGAAGGGGGAAAAAGGGTGTGTGATAATGAAATATAAAATTTTAAAGGGGTTTAAATTTGGTAAAGAAAAATTAATTAGGGGATGTAGGGGTATTAAATTTTTTTGGGAAAGAAACGTTGTTAAGATACTAATTTTACCCCTGAGTTGGGGGAAATTTAGTAAAGAGCCTTCCCAGGGTTTTAACTTTTCCCAAACCCAGGGCGGCCCGGGCCTTCCGTCCGAAGCGGTTCATACCACAAGACCACATTCTTTAAAGAAATAAATAAATAACATTATTTAAGCTTCTCGTTTTACTGACAGTGAAAAGGTTAAATTTTATGTTTCAATGGCATGACAAAACCGGGGAAAAATTTTTTATTTCTGACCCTTTCGCATGAACTTTAAAAAACATTGATTTTTCACCAAAAAATTATGAATATAATTAATACTTATTATTCAAAAAACTGTCATGAAATAAAGAATAAAGTTAAACTTAGGGTTTTTTTGGATTGAACTCAAAAGCTTTAAAAAAGAAGTCTATTTTTTGCTCAACTCATAAGATATTATTTCAATGCCTTCCTGAGAAGATGATGTTTTTCTTTATTTAAATTTTTTTAAAACAAAAAATAATAAATTCTTCTTTTTTTTTTAAAAAATTTTTAAACAAAAATTTTAAAATGTTATTTGCATTTTTTATCATTCAGTAATAGGGTTTTAAAAAGGGACGTTCCCTTACAGGAGAAGAAATTTGGTTTTTGGGCGCATGCGTCTCTTCTCCCTCGCGGATTCGAGGCGAGAGACGCAGCGAAAACCAACATGAGTTTCTCTTTTAATACTTTTCCGCCGGGCTCCCCAGATATGGGTGACGTCCCCAATCAAGGACGTACTCTTCCGCTAATATTATTCCTATTCAAACCATACTGGGGCCTTTTTTCCCCGGGTTTCCCCCCAATGTACCCATAAAACACAAAAAATTTAGCTTTTTAAAAACCCAAATCTAAAGAAATAAATACATTCATACTTAAAATTTTCAACTGAAGAAGCTTACAACACAACATTACATATTTTTTTTAAACCCCCTCCCCTTTCCAGCTGTAGGAAAAATTTCACATTCGTTACGATACAACCAAAAAATTTCTTTTCAAAAAAAGCTCATCCACACTGAAAATTTAAAGAGAATGAAAAGGGGGTTTTGGGGGCATCATTTGCTCAAGAATAAGTTCGCAAGAATTGCACTGTTTTTAGTGAAAAAAGTTATTTAGTTTAGTTTTTTTGACTTTTTGGGGGAAAACTTGAAAATGGGGGGAAGGAGAGGGTAAAGAAAAGGAAAAGGGGAGGCTTCGGGGGGAACAAAACAGACTATGGGGGTTTTTGGACGACCCTACAATCTGTATTTCCACATTAAAACCTCTCCCTTTTAACTTGTCGTTGTATTTTCTATTTTCCCGGCTTAGGCGCCCCCTAACTTTTCTACCTCTTCTCTCTTCTCTCTCTCTCCCCCCCTCTCTCCCTCTCTTCTCTCTCTCTCTCTCTCTTATAATATTTATATTTATATTTATATATTTTTTTAAAAAATAAAAATATTTTATTTATGATTTTTTTTTTTTTATTTATTTATTTTTTCATTTTTTTTTTTTTTGTCTTCAATTTTTGGGTTAGCATTAAAAAACTGAAGAGAAAATGGTTTTTTTTTTATCGTAATAAAAAATGGGAGTTTTCCGTACTGGTAAGGAGACGGTTAAACTTTTTAATTTTTGGTATCGTCGCAAACGACGATTATTTTCGTT
>NW_027625453.1:0-5000 GCF_034508935.2 Berghia stephanieae
CCAATTTTAATTTCCATCCATCCATCCATCGACCCTATTCATCCATACATCCATGTTTCAATCAATTCATCAAATCATACATCATTCATTCATTCATACATCCATATACCAATGTAACAATCAATACCACCCATCAAACAATCCATTCATCAGCCCACCTATCAAACATCCCCCAATCCCCAATTCAAGTATTCTACCAATCAGTCAATCCACTAAATCATGCAACCATCCATCCACCAATCCACTTATCAAGACTTCCACCTTACACCCATTCATCAATAAATAAATTAACCAATCAACATCCTTAACCCCTTTAATCGATCCATAAAATCCAAGTATTCCAACAATCATTCGATCATCAAACCATGCAATCATCTTGTTCCCATCCATCGTTCTATCATTCAATCCATCCATCCATCCACCTACTTATCAATCAATCAGCCGATCAGTCAATATCCATCCAGTAATTAATCCATCGATCCAAGCACCAATCTATTAATCCATTCCTTCACCTACTCATTCCCTACCAATCCATCAATCCATAGACCTCTCTCTATCATAACTCAACCAATCCAACTATCAATCACACCTGTTCATCAATAAAGATATAAATCAATCATCAATCAATTCTTTCCACCAATCCATCAATGCGACTATTACAACCAAATTTCCGCATTCATACATTCATACAATCATCCATCCATCGTCCTATTAACCTCATCCTACAACAACAAAAAGGAACGATAAAAACATAAACAAACAAACAAAAAAAAAAAAAAGTAACAAGAAAAAGAACCCAACTCTGCTTCCAATGTTATTCATCAGCCACATCATACCTCAACTATCTTTTCCATTCATCCCTCCATCCTCATATCCCCTTACACTAAACAAGCAATCGTCAACTCATCTTTTCACCTCCTTTCCCAACTCCCACACTCACTCACCCCCCCCCCCCCCCCCCATCCCCACCCATCCACTCCTTCAACACAAACCCCATCCATCCAATACTTTCTCACTGAAGTAGTCCTTAAGTCGAATCATCAGCGCCATGGAGCTGTCCTGGAAGTTTTCCTCTGTATCGAGTCCCAGTGGAATGACTATTTGAACAGGGAGGGAAAAGAGGTGACAACTCAAATGTGCCAACTCGTCTGTAATCTTTTTCCAAAGTCCGTGTCCTGGACCATTCATTTGTTCAATGACATGCTGCAGTGTGCAAACCAGACAGCTAGGCTCCCCTATAATAATGGGCAATAATTCGTTCAATGTTGCCAGAGTGAATACTGCTTGGTAGAGGAAGTGGACTGTAAATCGTATTGAACCATATAACAATGATGATGATGAGACGATGATAATAATAATAATAATAATAATAAATAATAATAATAATAATAATATAATAATAATAATAATAATAATAATAATAATAATAATAATAACAACAATAATAATAATAATATCATTCGATCAATGCTGCCAAAGTCCATACTGAGGCTGCTAGAGGCTGTGGACTGTAGATGTATTTAAAGATCATGTATATAACATATTTTTTAAACCAACAAAATAACAGAAATTTTAACTCGCCAAAAAGACCGGATTAAGTATTTTATCTCATTTTTAAATTTATAAAAAATAGGCTTTAGATAATCGTTGTTCCCTGTTTTTTATGCTGCCATAGACAGACAAAACATCACTCTCTCTCTCTCTCCTCTCTCTCTTCATCTCTCTTCTCTCTCCTCTCTCTGTATGTGTGTATGTTGTTGTGTGTGTGTTGTGTGTGTGTGTATGTGTGTGTGTGCTTCCATAATTTTAGATTATTTCACCTTAAGAACAGATAAAAGCAAAATCGCATCTTTAATTCTCTAACTACTTTTGATGTCCTTTTGTCTTCAGCCGTTACGAAAAATAACCTATATTATAGTTAAGGTCTCATATTTTGAGCATACTGCCCAAAACATAGTCTGTCAACACAAAGATATCACTATACATAAATATAATACAATAAAATTATTAATATCCGAGAATTTCTATTCGGGAATTTATTGCTACAAAAATACCCAATATAACATGACAAGGGTAAGGGCCGGGCTGTACCTCATGTAATATTCATGGGATAACAAACAAAAAAGAAACTGGAAACTGAAAAAAAGATAGAAAAGGTGTTCCATCTTGGAAATCGGTTCTTTATTGATGGCAAAAGTCATCCGCCACCTTATTTATGGCCTCCACTCACACCACGCCAAGGTCGTTTCTATTTCCACCGGTTTTAATCATTGAAAGAAAACTACATATATTACACACTTCGTTTGGGGGAAAAACCTAGGAGTTCATATTTGGAGGTCTGATAATCGAACGCAATTAATATGGGTTTCATTTAACACCGTTGTAATGTACAATTATTGCGTTGATTTTTTTAGTATTTCTATTACAACAATGAGCCTAAAACAATTTGGGTCATCAGACAAGTTAAATAAGTACAAGTCAGGAAAACCCAATTTTACAATAGCGCGATAGCAAAAAAAATATTACGAGGCGTCAATATGAGGGTCATTTTCATCGATCGATATTTGAAGGATGAGTTTCTGGCCCAAATGTTTAAAACTGTGTTGTTGTTTTGTTGTTTGTTTTTTTTCTCCAGAGAATGACAATTTACTGGTTGGTCGTTATCTTAATCTAACGATGGATAACAGATTTTTTAATAGTCAAAATATTTTGTTCTTTAAATTGTGTTTTGGAGGTAACAATCATTTAATGTCCAATTTGTTTTGGAAGAGGCAGAGATACGAATGTGTTTTGGAAGTACCAGAAATTCATACTCCAATGTGTTTTGGAAGTACCAGACATTCATACTCCAATGTGTTTTTTGAAGTACCAGACATTCATACTCCAATGTGTTTTGGAAGTACCAGACATTCATACTCCAATGTGTTTTCGAAGTACCAGACATTCATACTCCAATGTGTTTTGGAAGTACCAGACATTCATACTCCAATGTGTTTCGAAGTACCAGACATTCATACTCCCAATGTGTTTTCGAAGTACCAGACATTCATACTCCAATGTGTTTTTGGAAGTACCAGACATTCATACTCCAATGAGTTTTCGAAGTACCAGACATTCATACTCCAATGTGTTTTGGAAGTACCAGACATTCATACTCCAATGTGTTTTCGAAGTACCAGACATTCATACTCCAATGTGTTTTCGAAGTACCAGTACATTCATACTCCAATGTGTCTTCGAAGTACCAGACATTCATACTTCAATGAGTTTTCGAAGTACCAGGCATTCATACTCCGATTTGTTTGGGAAGTAACAGTCATTCACAACTCCGATGTATTTGGAAGTAACATTGATTCATACTTCGATGTGTTTTGAAAGTAACAGTGATCATACTTCGATGTATTTTAAAGCAACAACAGTGATTCAAAATACCAATGTGTTTTGGAAGTAATAGTCATTCTAACTACGTGACAAAAATTCTTTTAAATTGTATGTTATCCACTCAAAAATATCATTTATTCGGATTATGAATAAATGCGGACTTGCCCTTTCACCAACAGATCGCATTGCCTAAACCATAGAAACATCCTTGTTTCTGCTTCTCTGAGATGGAAACTAATTGGAGTAGCCTCAGTCGCATCGAAATGGCGGTGCAAAATCGAGTCATTGGAAAGGCTCTTTACCGACATTCTCTCACCGCATTCAGGTGCAAAATTAGTACCTGACCGGAGACATTGCGGCGTTCTTTTTTTTTTTTTTAATGTAAAAGCGTATTATAAGCGTGATGCCTCGTCCTACTTGGTAAGTGATGCTACTGGCTTGTGACTCCTTGTAAATATCTTTGACCAAGTTTAGGAGATATTGCGCTCTATTAAAGCACGTGTTTCTTTTCCTTTCCTTCCAATTAGACATAGTAAATGGAACTCCGCCGTTAGAGGGTCAATAGAGAATGATTATGTTCCGTTGTCGGTCGTTCTCCCTTGATAAACAAAGTAGAACAAGTATGTAAATACAATAATTAAAAAAACTGGGTGAGAAATTAGGAGCGTCACTGTCAATTAAATTATGTCTAGTTTCTTATTGCCTGCCCTCGTACTTAAAGGGATAGAACTGTCGCGGAAAAGAAAAGCAACGTATCCACACTTATATATAAAACCAAGAATCGTGAATAAACTAGACTATGTCATTTAGACATTTCCGAAACAGTCAAACCGAGAAGATGGAGATGGATTGGTCACGTTTGTCGATGAAGGACGGAGCAATCCCCAAAACAGCGTTCAGATGCACCCCGCCGTTAATCGCAATAGGGGAAGACCACTGGAAACTTGGAGAAAAAAAAACATAAATATAAATATAAATAATATAAAGATCGATGGAAAGAGAGATAATATCCTTCGGACCTGGGTGAGGTCTGGAAGCTGGCAGAAGACAGAAATCACTGGCGCTCCTTACTGTCGACCTTATGCTTTTATGAAACACCAAAGAGGAGTAAGTAAGTCAGTCCGTCTTTTACACTTGAATTTTCATTTATGTGATTTCAACTAGTGAAAACCCACAATTTGTGCTGAAGATATAAATAATATGCTACCCTATTCGTGAAGGTGTAGAAAAATAATTCAAGTACTCCCTTTATCACCCCACGGGATATATTTTTTTTTACGTCCATTCCAAAGAGAACAAGAATAACCCAGGCGTCAGCCACAGCACAGCGCCGGAAAAAAATAAAGCTAGAGGCGTGGTGAAACACAATGCGGTTGGGGGGGGGGGGGGGGGCAATTGAACTCGGTTACCCTTCGGGTAAGTGGCAATAATAAGTCCTAATAATAACACCATGTCGTCCTACACTGCTAATATAATTGAAATCTTTAAAACGTCGCTCTTGTTTTTTTGGATTGGATCACAGAACGTACTACTTGTTCCCTGGTAATCGAATGAATAATGAATAATGAAGACTATTGCTTATTGTAATGAGAATATAATTTCCTGTTGTTTGAGAATTA
>NW_027625454.1:0-7024 GCF_034508935.2 Berghia stephanieae
TTTCTCTCTCTCTTTTCTTTCTTTTATTTCTCACGTGGTGTGTGTTTGTGTGTGTTTGTGTGTGTGTTTTATTTTACTCTTCCTTGTTTCTTTCCTCTCCACCCGTTTCTTGATATTTCTTTTTTTCCCCCCGGCTTTTATATTTTAAAAACTGTATTTTGGAAATTATAAACCCTTCTCTAACTTTTGGTTTTTGAAATTGTTTTTTCCCTAATAAATAAGACAAAAAATGTCAATTGAAATTCTTATTTCATTGATTCTTTTTTTAAAATTTTAAAAAAAAATTCTTCAACGTGAGCAAATGTCTTAAAATAGTCGGCATTTTTTTTAATTTTTTTTTTTGGGGGTTTTTTTTTTTTTAAGGACATTTTTACATAATAATGAAAAATAAAAGTAATGTTTGGGTTTATTTAAACTTTGTTGTACTTATAAAATTTATTTCTAAGCTCTCCCAAAAGATTCTTTTCCGGGAAAAAAAAATCCGGCCGGGAAAAAAAAAAATTTGGGGGGTTTAACGAGAATTCCGTCAAATTCCGGTTAGGTTAAAAATTCCAAAGAACTACAACACAAAAACAACCACAATATTTTTTATTACCATACTCACAAACCCCCACCCCATCATCATTCTTCATTACAATGCTCTACTTAACCACAACCACCATCACCACCACATATCATCACTATTATTTCAACGATCCTACCCTACAAACACAAAAAATTCATTTCCCCTACAGCAAAAACATCACCACAATCCTCATCATCCCTCTACTACAACCACCACCTACACAAATACTTCTACAACCACCACCACCACACTTATCACACCCCTCCTACTACAACCACCATACATCAGCATCATCATATACAGTACTTCAATCCAAAAACCCCATCCCCCCACATTCATCTACTACTAAAACCCTCACTCCACTACAGCCACTCACCTTCCCCACCACCCTCCTACAAAAACCCCCCATCACCATCCCACCATACTGCAACAAACACCCCAAACCCATCCCCCAAAAACCACTATTAAAAATCCCTTCATCATCCAGCCCCCCTATAAACCCCATTCATTATCATACTCTACCCATCAATCCACCTCCTGCAACTACCCGTGTTGCAAGGCCGTAAAAACCTTCAAACAAAATTTTCTCAAAATTTTTCCTCTCTCTTTTCCCCTCTTCTCTCTCTTCTCTTCTCTCTCTCTCTCTCTCTCTCTCTCTCTTTTCCTCTCTCTTTTCTCTTTTCCCCTCTCTTCACCCCAAACACACAATACACAAAACCGGGGATTAATTTTTATGAAAAACTTCCTTTTACTTGCCAATATAGCTAATAAAAAATACTTTAACCCCCAAACTTTAGCCCTTTAAAGGTTAATGTTGCTGTACTTTTCACTAGATGCTTTTTTAGCACTATCTCTCTCTCTCTCTCTCAAAAACCCACACACACACCACACACACACAAAACATTACAACCACCCCCAAACCAAAATTTTCATCACGACACTATATTTGAAAACCCCCCAACCACCAAAATCTTCACTAAAAATACTATTCAATCACACCGCCACACCCTTTTTCATTCCCATAAAACTAAAAACCCACCACCCCCAAATTCATATCCTCCCCTTACAAATAAAACCCAACCACCACCACCACATACATCATTTCCCTTATACTCAACCACCACCCCAAACCATCATCATTATTTTACTTAAAACCCACCCGCCCCATCAATCACTACAATTTTAAACCACACCCATTTACTAAACTACAACACCACGACAAACACCACAACCCTCAATCCCACTATTTAATACTACTACAACAGCCTTAAATAATCTTTAAATTCATCATACTACTACTCTACCCCTTAACTACTCTTTTTCCTATTTAAAAATTTATTACTACAAAACTACTATACTATACTACTACTTCTACTACTAAATACTAAAATTTCCCAACAAAAACATATCCCACTGGGCACCATTATACAATCAAAAAATTTAGCATTTGGAGTTTTAAACTTAAATTTGAAAAAAGGGAAAAATTGGGGGCTTTTTTTGGGGTTAATGGTTTAAATATCAAAATATAGTTCAAATCAGTTTCTATTTGATCTATCCCAATTTTTTAAAACACGGTCCCCAATCCCCATCCACATTCCCTTTTTTGTGGTTTTGGGGAAAAATTCCCTCTTTCACCATAAAAATTCCCCCAGCGGTTGTTGAGGTTATGTTATGGCAGCCAATAATAATCAATGAAAGATGTAACAAGAAGGGGACGATTTAATTCCCAGTTTATTAAAAAAAATTGGTGATTTTTATCTGTTTAACATGGACAGGAAAAAGGCCCAAAAAGGAAATTAAAGTGAATCTTTAATCGGTAAAACAAAAAATTTTTTTTAAAAGCTAAAATTTGCTCTATTTTTCATGGTAATTTAACAATTATGGGATATACCCCAAAAAACCCTCCCCTGATCTAGCATTGGGGGCATTTAACAAAATTTTTGGTATTAAACAATATAATTTTTACCCTACAAGGAAAAACTAACTTTGCCAAAAAAAGGAAACGGGGCTTGTTATTGTGCAAATATAAAAAAAAAAATTTTTCTTTATACCTATTTTTTGAAAAATTTGGGAAATTAAATAATACAAAAAAATAAGCTTTTTAAAGTTTTTTGAAACAAAACTGTGTTTAAATTTTTGTGTTTTTTGTCTAAAAAGGGCTTTAAGAAAATACTTATATTTAAATTTAAATAAGGGAGTAAAAGCCAGTTTTGGGCCATGAATCAAAATAATAATAGTAGTGTGATCATGAAGTATATTTGCAACTTTACTTTAAAACTTGAAAAAATGATAGTATTAGTAAAGAGCTAAAATAAAAAAAGGGGTATTTTAAAAAAGGAGATAAAAACAAACAAAGTAAATTAAAAGTAGATATAACAGTATTTTGCTTTTTATTTTTTAAAACATTTTGTTTTCTTTATGCAAATGGGAAAAAAATTGGGTTATCTCCCCATAATAGAGTTTTTAAAAAATTTTTGCAATTTGGGCCCTTTGGGAAACAGGTTTTTTAAAAAAATCAAACAAAATTTGAATTGTTGGTATGTAATAAAGACAATCTATTTTAGATATTCCCTTTTTAAGTAAAGGGGATTTTTTATCAATATGCTTTTTGGGGTCTTTGGTGTTTATGGGTTTTGAGCAAGTGAATTGCTCCCTTATTGTCCAGAAAAAAATTTTTTTTGGATGAAAAAAGTAAAATTATTATCTTATTATTTTGGGGTCTATTCCAAGGAAAGACTAAAAAAAAAATCTGGCATTCCCCGCCGTGCGCCCCGCAAACTAAGCCAAGGCAGGGACTTCCCAAAGGGCCATAAGCAATGGGAAATTCAAAGTCGGTACCTTTCGGTACAAAGCAAAGACCGAAACGCCGAGTCCAGTCCCTCTTTGGGGCAACAATTTTATATTCAAAAACACTTCCGTGGTATTTGTTTTTTTTTAAAAATTAAAAAAATAAATTTTCCCTTTCTTACCCCCAAAAAAACTTGCTTGGGGTCTTTCCAAGGGAAGACGGGAATGCCCCAGGCGTCAGCCGCAGAGCGCGCCGCAAAGTGAGCCAGGGCGAATGACGTGCTGAAGGGCCCACCAACGCAGGGGGGGTGTTTTAAACCGGTCCCTTTGGGGTGGAAGCAAAGCCCCGTACCACAGACCAAATTTTGCCCCTTATAAAATAAAAAGCTTGCAAAAAAAGAAAAAAAAAAATTCCATTTTGATTAATCCATGATTGACCTTTAAAAATAGGGAGAGGGCTAATTTTTCCAAATTAATCCTACCGTAGCTATGGGATGGGGGAGCTATCGGAAAAGTTTGGTATTCCCTTGGTCCCCTTTGCTGCGGGGGTCGTTTTAGAAGACAAAACATTTTGAATCCCTCCCCACCACTGATTGTGTCGGGGGTGTTCTGTGTGACTGTTGCGGGTTGAGGTAACCCACGGGCGTAATACTGGACGAAGAGGTTTTCAACTTGTGGGGGTAACTTGTTTATGTTTTTGGGCCCCACTGTTTTCGTCTGGGCTTGGAGAGGTTTGGGAAATACTGGATGGGGAAGGGAGAGAAGTAAAGTTGTTATCATATTATTGTCAGTGATTGTTTCTTTTTTTCATTTTAAGCAAAATTTAGAAGAAAGAGAAAACGTAACAAAAACCGGTTGTCATTTTCAAAAAGACACCGTAGCCTGATGAGTTATTTGACTTTTCAAACCAGATGATAAATTTTTAAAAAGAAATCGTGAAAAAAAAAAAGAAAGTGAAAAATTTGGTTTTGCATCACAGAATCAATAAGGTTTTTTAATGTACGATTTAGATTTGCACAGACGTACGATAAACTCAAATTGTTACAGCAAAAAAAGAAAACATCTTTTTTATATTTCTAACTTTAAAAACTCTGGATATAAACAAAAAGCTGTCCAAAAACGCACGATTTTCCCCCTTTTATATGCATTGGGACTTTGTTTGTTTTTGTTTTTAAGGGTTTTTTTTACGGCGCTTCCCCAAACACAAAAAGGTAATATCAGGCCAGTAAAAAGGAAAAAATGGGATAAAAAAATTCTAGAATTACATAAAGCACCCAAGAAAAGGGAAGAAAAGGGGAAATTGGTTCAAAAAAGAAACGGGTTTGTAGTTTTCCAAAAGCACTTTAAAAGTTTAGTTTGGAACAAAAGTCTCACCCAGACACAAGACAGGTCCCTGCAAAAGGGGAACACACTCAATTTTTACAATCATATATAATAAAAAAAAGCATAATAAGGCATAAGAGAGATGATTTAAAGGGAAAAAAAATATCACCTCCCAAAAAAATAACAGGGGCTTTCGACGTTTCCCTCCCAGCCAGGACCCCCGACCGGGCCAGGAAAAAACCAAGTAATCTCTTTCCCAAGACAAAGACAAAAAAGCATTTTGGGAAAAACAATAAAAAGGATAGAAGACAAGTATGTCCCCCCTGCCCGATGGGGGTAAGATCCCTTACCCAGCATTGGCACTTTAAAATGAGGTAAAATATAATGTGTTAAGTTTAATTAAATACACATTATTCCTTTTTATGGGTTTTAAGATGTTTATTGGGTCATTTACAAGGTCAATCTAGAGTAAAATAATAATTACACTAATTCTCATGAACACTTTAAATTTGACAAAAAATTTTACTGGGTCTTTGGAAGGAAAAGCCCAAAATGACGGAGAAAGTCGTCTACAATTGAGAATTCCTTTGTTTTTTTTCAAAAAAAGTAAAACTTTTGATTGAAAAGAGGGTTACTTTTGTCAAAAATATCCGATATGTCTGTTTAACTCACTCTGCCCAAACTGAAATCAAAAACCAGGATCAAAATTAAGCGTCCTTTTCCCATTTTACCGAAAGTTAATGGTTTTAAACATTGCTTCATTTTTATTTAAGCTTGGAATAGAACATTTAACCCCCCCCTTACCAGCCATTTTCAAAATTGTCCCCAAAACGTCACACCCACCCAACACAAAAACAGACTTCTTACTCAAACAAAAAAAGCATAAACACATTTTATTGAGCTCTATTACAGAGTCGTTTTTTTAGCTTTGCAAAAAAAAAAATGAAAACGGATGAGAAAAGTGACGGTTGATCGTAACATATGTACAAATGTGACGATTTTCCTAAGGTGGTTAGGAGGGGTTAAGGGACATTTTAAATCTTGACGGAAGCTTTTAAAAGATGTCCTTTAAACCACCCCACAAGTAGCAGAGTTTCCTTCTGGATTTTACTCTCCCTAACAAACAAAAACATAGGACAGTTTCCCTCTCAGCTAAAGACTCTGGCAAAGGCTGGAAAAACCAAGGAATCCCATTCCAAGACAAAGAAAAAAACCCCGGGAATAGATAGAAGACACGGGAAAGTGCCCCTTGAACCCCCACAGGAGGTCAAAGGACCCCCCCCAGCCCCTTTATTTTGGTTTTTTTTGTTGTTTTGTTTTTAAGGGTTTTACGGCGTTTGGCAACACATTTAGGTTATACAGCCCAGAAAAAAGGGAAGAAAATGGGTAGTAAAGGTTTTAGGATTGCAATCAAACCCCCAAGAGAAAGTAAGATAAAGGGGGAACTGGGAACAAAAGGGTCAGATGTAGTTCCAAGGCACACCGCCAAAGTCTTAGTTTAAGATCACCTAAAAGTCTCATCTAGACACAACAAGGTCCCAAATAAGGGAATCACTCAAAGTTTACAAACATAATTTATAATATGTAAAAAATAAAAAAACAATGCATAACAGGAGATATTTTCAATGAAAAAAATACTCCCAAAAAATAACTATAAATTCGATGTTTCCCTCCCGCCAAGGAACTCTGGCAAAGGTCAGGGAAAAAACAAAGTAACTCATTCCAAAACAAAGACAGGAACAAGGAAAAAGGGTTGGGGGATGAAGACACGCATGTTCCTCCCTGCCAATAGTTGCTTTTTTCATTGCCAAACAAATTTCAAGCTCACTGAAACAAAGGTCCAATGGGTTTTGGGGCGTATATCTAAAGGGGGGTCCCAGTCCAGAAACTGTAATGGCGCATTGCTTTTGTCCCTGACCTGGCTCTTTAGAAGAATGCTTCTAAAAATAGTCAGCCCCAAATGACTTTTTTTTTTTTAAAAAGAAGAGAGAAAATAAAAATTGTTAAAATGTCAAAATTGCTTTACAACAAAAGAGGAAAATGGAGAGAGCTCGCATGAGAAATTGTTCAAGCTTGTTCTGTTTTGTTCCTACAAAACCCTCCCCTTTTCACTCTTTGTTAGTACTTTCACGAACCACTTCAGGCAGCCCCACCGTTTTTCTACAAAAATGCATTTCAACTTTCTTTCGAAATAACAAGACAAAATATAATAGTCTGAAGTTCCAACAACTACTGAAACCCAATTTTAAAAAACTATTAAGTGCTCAATTGTAAATAGAATAATTTTTTTTAAAAAAACTTTTCCCTAATAGTCCAATACAAATTGGATTTTTTTTTGTAACACTAATG
>NW_027625455.1:0-7022 GCF_034508935.2 Berghia stephanieae
AATTTGAAACAAAAAACTCGACAAGTGATCAGAATCGACTATTTCATCAAGCTGTGGAAAATTCGGAACTTTCAGAAAAGTCTTCAAATGTCACCCAAAAAAGTAAAGAAAAGGAATTTCGAAAGCACCAAATATTTAATTTCAAGGAAAAAAACGGGAAAAATTCTAAGTTTTCGAATATACCGTTATACTTTTTGACATTGTACAACTCGATAAATTGACTATTACAAACAAAAATTAGATTTCATCAATTAGTAGAAAACGTCAAATTTCACCCCCCAAAAAAAACATGAAAAGATCTAAAGCCAAATTTTGGTTTTTGAACATTGTGAAACATACTCAAAATCGACTATTACGACATTACATCAAATTCTCGAAATCATGGAAAATTTTAAAAAATCATCAAAGACTCGTGAAAATATTGAAAATTTCACAAAAACTCGGAAATTTGAAAAAAAATATTTTGAGTATTGTAAAACTCGATAATTGATCAAAATCGAATATTGCAAACAAAAATTCGGAGATTTCATCAAAAAAATCGAAAAATGATCAGAATCGACTATTTCGTGCAAAAATTAAAAGATTTCATCAAACTGTCGAAAACTTTGAAGAAATCGTCAAATATCACCCACTACATTTTGAAGCATTTCACCAAAAAAAAAAACTGAAAAAAATCTAAAATTTTGAAAATCCCAAATTTTAGTTTTTGATGAATTTTAAACATGTTAAACATGGAAGTGAGCAAAATGGACGATCTCATGCAAAAAGTTGAAAATTACATCAAAATCTCGAAAACTTGGAAATTTGAAAAACTCGTCCCATGTCACAAACTAAATGTGAAACAATCGTCAAATTTACAGAAAAACGTGAAAAAAATCGGAAATTTCGAAATCACAATTTTTAGTTTTTGAACATTGTAAAATTCGGAACTTTCAGAAAAATCTTCAAATGTCACCCAAAAAAGTAAAGAAAAGGAATTTCGAAAGTACCAAATATTTAATTTCAAGGAAAAAAACGGGAAAAATTCAAAGTTTTCGAATATACCGTTATACTTTTTGACATTGTACAACTCGACAAACAAAAATTAGAAGATTTCATCAATTAGTAGAAAACGTCAAATTCACCCCAAAAAAAAAAACGTGAAAAGATCTAAAGTTTCGAAAATGCCAAATTTTAGTTTTTGAACATTGTAAAACATACTCAAAATCGACTATTTCATAATATAATTTGAACATTACATCAAATTCTCGAAATCATGGAAAATTTTTAAAAATCGTCAAAGGCACGTGAAAATATTAAAAAACTCGGAAATTTGAAAAAAATTATTTTGAGTATTGTAAAACTCGATAATTGATCAAAATCGACTATTTCATGCAAAAATTCGGAGATTTCATCAAATTGTGGAAAATTCGGAAGTTTAAAAAAATCGTCAAATATCACCCACTACATTTGAAACATTTCACCCAAAAAAATCACAAAATTTAGTTTTGATTCTGAAACATGGAAATTTGAAAAAATCGTCAAATCACACGCCAAATCAAAACGTAAAAATATTGAAAATTTCACAAAAACTCGGAAATTTCAAAATATACTTTTGAACATTTGAAAATTTGAAAAAATCGTCAATTATCACAGACAAAAAGGGGGAAAATTCTAAATTTTCGAAAGTAGAAATTTTATTTGTTGAACATTGTAAAACATGGAAAATGCTCAAAATGGACAATGTCATGCAAAAATTTGAAGATTACAGTAAGTTCTCAAAACTCGGAAATTTTAAATACTCGTCAAATTTCACACAAAAAACGTTAAAATTGAAAATTTGGAAAATGCCGAATTTCCCTTTTTGAACATCTAAAGTTTCGAAAATGTCAAATTTTAGTTTTTAATCATTGTAAACAATGGAAAATGCTCAAAATTGCCTATTTCATAAAAAAAAAATTGAAGATTATATCAACTCTCGAAATCATGGAAATTTGAAAAAATCGTCAAAAAACGTGAAAAAGTCTAAAATATCGTAAATCCCAAATTTCACTTTTTGAACAATGTAAAGCTCAAATTGACTATTTCAAGCAAGAATTATAAGATGTCATCAAATGGTAGAAAAACTTGGAACTTTGAAAATTGTTAAACATGGAAAATGGTCAAAATGTACGATGTCATGAAAAAATTTGAAGATTACATCAATTTCTCGAAAACTTGGAAATTTGAAATTTCGAATATACCGTTATACTTTTTGACATTGTACAACTCGATAAATTGACTATTACTAACAAAAATTAGAAGAAATCGTCAAATATCACCCACTACATTTGAAGCATTTCACCAAAAAAAACGTGAAAAAAATCTAAAATTTGAAAATCCCAAATTTTAGTTTTTGATGAATGTTAAACATGTTAAACATGGAAATGATCAAAATAGACGATCTCATGCAAAAAGTTGAAAATCACATCAAAATCTCGAAAACTTGGAAATTTGAAAAACTCGTCACAAACTAAATGTGAAACAATCGTCAAATTTACCGAAAAACGTGAAAAAAATCGGAAATTTCGAAAATCACAATTTTTAGTTTTTGAACATTGTAAAACATGGGAATTGATCAAAATCGACAATTTTATGCAAAAGTTTGAACATTACATCACATTCTCAAAAACTGGGAAATTTGGAAAAATCGTCAAATTTCACAAAAAACCCGGTAATAATTCGACATTTTCGAAAAATGATCTGAATCGACTATTTCATGCAAAAATTCAAAGATTTCATCAAATAGTCGACAACTCGGAACTATTGAAAAAATCGTCACATTTCACCCAAAAAACGGTAAACCTACTAAACTTGAAACAATTGTCAAATTACACCCAAAAAACGTAAAAAATTTCGAAAATCCCAAATTTAACTCTTTGGACATTGTAAAACATCGTAAATGCTCAAAATCAGCCATTTCATGAAAAAAAATTGAGGATTACATCAATTTCTCTGAAACATGGAAATTTGAAAAAATCGTCAAATCACACGCCAAATCAAAACGTAAAAATATTGAAAATTTCACAAAAACTCGGAAATTTCAAAAAATACTTTTGAACATTTGAAAATTGGAAAGAATCGTCAATTATCACCGACAAAAAGGGGAAAATTCTAATTTTTCGAAAATCCCGTTATACTTTTTGAACAGTGTTAAAACTCGAAAAATGATCAGTATCGACTATTTCCTGCAAAAATTCAAATATTTCATCAAACTGTAGATAGTACGGAACTTTGAAATAGTCGTTAAATGTCACCCACAATCGTCAAATTTCACCCAAAACACATGAAAAAAATGGAAAATTTTGTAAAACCCAAATTTAACTTTTTGAACATTAGAAAACTCGAAATATGCTCCATTTTTTGACTATTTAAAGCAAAAATTCGAAGATTTGTTCGAATAGTCGAAAACTCGGAACTTTGAAAAAAATAGTCAAATTTGACACAAACAACGTGAAAAAATTGAAAATTTCGAAAGTAGAAAAACAAAAACTCGGAAATTTCAAAATATACTTTTGAACATTTGAAAATTTGAAAATATCGTCAATTATCACAGACAAAAAGGGGAAAATTCTAAATTTTCGAAAGTAGAAATTTTATTTTTTGAACATTGTAAAACATGGAAAATGCTCAAAATGGACTATGTCATGCAAAAATTTGAAGATTACAGTATGTTCTCAAAACTCGGAAATTTTAAATACTCGTCAAATAAATTTCACACAAAAAAAAACGTTAAAAATTGAAAATTTGGAAAATGCCGAATTTCCCTTTTTGAACATTGTTAAATGATCAGAATCGTCTATTTCGTGCAAATATTAAAAAAATTTCACATAACTGAAAACTCTCAACTTTGAAAGAATCGTCAAATCTGACCCAAAAAACGGTAAAAATTCAACATTTTCGAAAGTCCCGACGTTTACTTTTTGTAACATTGTAAATCTCGGAAAATGCTCAAAATCGACAACTTCATGCAAAAATGTGAGGATTTCCTTAAACTCTCGAAAACTCGAATATTTTAAATAATCGTCACATGTCACCCACTAAATGTGAAACCATAGTCAAATTTCATCTAAAGTTTCGAAAATGTCAAATTTTAGTTTTGATCATTGCTCAAAATCGACTATTTCATGAAAAATCTTTAAGATTACATCAAACTCGAAATCATGGAAATTTGAAAAAATCGTCAAATTTCACCCAAAAAACGTGAAAAAATCTATAATATCAAAAATTCCAAATTTCACTTTTTAAACAATGTAAAGCTCAAAATTGACTATTTCGAGCAAGAAATATAGGATTTCATCAAATGGTAGAAAAACTTGGAACTTTGAAAAAATCGTCAAATATCACCCCTACATTTGAAGCATTTCACCCAAAAAAAACGTGAAAAAAATCTAAAATTTTGAAAATCCCAAAGTTTAGTTTTTGATGAATTTTAAACATGTTAAACATGGGAAATGATGAAAATCGACTATTTCATGAAAAAACTTGAAGATTACATCAATTTCTCGAAAATTTGGAAATTTGAAAAACTCGTCCCATGTCACAAACTAAACTAACAATCGTCAAATTTCACCCAAAAAAAACGGTAATAATTCGAGAATTTCGAAAGTCCCAATTTACCATTTTCAAACTCGAAAAATAATCAGAATCGAATATTTCATGCAAAAATTCAAAGATTTCATCAAATAGTCGAAAACTCGGAACTATGAAAAATTCGTCAAATTTCACCCAAAAAACTTGAAACAATGGTTAAATTTTAACCAAAAAACGTAAAAAAAAATAGAAAATTTCGAAAGTACCAAATTTTAGTTTTTCAGATAGTTTGGATCTTTGAAATAGTCGTTAAATGTCACCCACTAATTATGAAGCAATCGTCAAATTTCACTTAAAAAAACGTGAAAAAATCTAAAGTTTCGAAAATGTCAAATTTTAGTTTTTAATCATTGTCAACAATGGAAAATGCTCAAAATTGCCTATTTCATAAAAAAAAATTTCTCTAAATTGTAAAATTCGAAAAATGATTAGAATCGACTATTTTGTGCAAAAAATTATAGATATTATAAATTGTCGAAAACTAGCAACTTTGAAAAAATCGCCCAAAAAACGGTAAAAATTTGAAAATTTCGAAAATCCGTTAACATTGTTAAACATGGAAAATGGTCAAAATGTACGATGTCATGAAAAAATTTGAAGATTACATCAATTTCTCGAAAACTTGGAAATTTGAAATTTCGAATATACCGTTATACTTTTTGACATTGTACAACTCGATAAATTGACTATTACTAACAAAAATTAGAAGAAATCGTCAAATATCACCCACTACATTTGAAGCATTTCACCAAAAAAAAAAAACGTGAAAAAAATCTAAAATTTTGAAAATCCCAAATTTTAGTTTTTGATGAATTTTAAACATGTTAAACGTGGGAAATGATCAAAATGGACGATCTCATGCAAAAAGTTGAAAATCACATCAAAATCTCGAAAACTTGGAAATTTGAAAAACTCGTCCCGTCCCAAACTAAATGTGAAACAATCGTCAAATTTACCGAAAAACGTGAAAAAAATCGGAAATTTCGAAAATCACAATTTTTAGTTTTTGAACATTGTAAAACATGGGAATTGATCAAAATCGACAATTTTATGCAAAAGTTTGAACATTACATCACATTCTCAAAAACTGGGAAATTTGGAAAAATCGTCAAATTTCACCAAAAAAAAACCCGGTAATGATTCGACATTTTCGAGTCCCAATTTACTATTTGACCAGTCAAACTTGAAAAATGATCTAATTCGACTATTTCATGCAAAAATTCAAAGATTTCATCAAATAGTCGACAACTCGGAACTATTGAAAAAATCGTCACCACCCAGAAAACGGTAAAAATCTGGAAAAATCGTCAAATTTCACCAAAAAAAACCCGGTAATAATTCGACATTTTCGCAAAATGATCTGAATCGACTATTTCATGCAAAAATTCAAAGATTTCATCAAATAGTCGACAACTCGGAACTATTGAAAAAATCGTCACCACCCAGAAAACGGTAAAAATTAGAAAATTTCGAAAGTCCCAAAATTTACATTATGGACATTGTAAAACTCGAAAAATGATCAGCAAATTATTTCATGCAAAAATTCGAAGATTTCATCTGTGTGGAACATTCGGAACTTTGAAGAAATCTTCAAATTTTCATTTGAAACAATTGTCAAATTTCACCCAAAAAACGTAAAAAATTTCGAAAATCCCAAATTTCACTTTTTGGACATTGTAAAACATCGTAAATGCTCATAATCAGCCATTTCATGAAAAAAAAATTAAGGATTACATCAAATTCTCTGAAAAAATGGAAAATAGAAAAAATCGTCAAATCACACGCAAATAAAAAAGAAAAAAATATTAAAAAATTTCACAAAAACTCGGGAAAATTTTAAAAAATACTTTTTTTTCAATTTTAAAATTGGGAAAGAATCGTCAAATTAAACACCGACAAAAAGGGGGGAAAAAATTTTAAATTTTCGAAAAACCCGTTATACTTTTTGAACTTGGGTTTAAAAATCGGGAAAAAAGATCAAATCGACAATTTTCCCGCCAAAAAATTTAAATATTTCATCAAAATTTGAACTCGAAATCAAGGGGAAATTTTTTAAAAAAAAACGTCAAATTTCACCCCAAAAAAAGTGAAAAAATCAAAAATATCAAAAATTCCAAATTTCACTTTTTTTTAAACAATTTTAAAGGGTCAAAATTGACAAATTTTGAGCAAGAAAAATAACATTTTTATCAAAAGGTAAAAAACTTGGAACTTTGAAAAAATCCCCCAAAAATCACCCACTACATTTTAAGTATTTTTACCCAAAAAAAAAGTGAAAAAAAACTAAAAAATTTTTTAAAAACCCAAAGTTTAGTTTTTTATGAATTTTTAAAAAATTTTAAAAATGGGAAAAGGGTCAAAAACGAAATATTTTTATGAAAAAAAATTTTAAGATTTACAAATTTTAAAAT
>NW_027625456.1:0-21830 GCF_034508935.2 Berghia stephanieae
ACATCTACAGTGCTGCCAACCCTGGCCCATGAAAACGTGTAAAAGGGGAATCAAAATTAAAAAATTTTGAAAAAAAAATGCATCAATCCAAAACAAATGATTACTTTTTAATTTACTCTTTACTCACATTCTCTCACGTAGCGGGGAAAAATGATTTACCGCCCAATAACATTTTTATCTTCAAAATTTTTTTTTAAAAGTGCACTATTGCCTATCTGGCATCAAAAGCCTCTCCTACAGCCAAGTGTTGCTGCCAGTCAGGGATCCTAGAAAAGCGTTTGAGCACGTTTAATGGATACTGCTCCAAATGAATGCTCTAGTTTTTTCATTTCCACTTTAAGTGAATGATTCGTCCCAACAAAATACCAAATCAAGGCATGGGCAATAAACTGTATAAAAAATAACGATACACATTGATTTGTAATATTCAAATTATTAGACAAAGACAGATACTGTGGGCGTTTCGGGTTTACCCTTTATCAACAAAACAGGAAACACTACAGACGAATGAGAAAATGTGCTAGTGGCGTTGTTATAAATTGAAGGTTACAATTCAATATGTATTGTTATTTTTTCCTTCAAGTTCAAGCAGCAAAATTTTCAATTAACTGACTAGATTGACCTCTGACCTCAATGCGATTAAACTTGACATGGTGCATGCTGTCCACTCCCCATTTGTACGTCTGGTAAGGCTGAGACCGGTCACCAGCCCAGATGTCCAAGGACTGGCCACAGGTCACAAAGATGTCCTCTTTCTCATGGTGGTCAATAGATTGGTAAACATTCTGGAGAAAACAATCAAAAAGCCAACATTTTGAGTCTAGAAAACAAAGATATCATCAGACCTGCCAACTTGGAAATTCAAAGTTAGTCGTTGACAGAAAAAAAAAAAAAAAAAGTCACGATAGCTTTATTTAGAAATTATCGTCGTCATCATCACAACCATGGGCGCCAGCAGGAAGAAGTGCTGAAACCTGAAACTAAAATCTCGACACTTTGCCAAACCTGAAAATGTACCTACTGAAAATGCGGCCTAAACCTTACTCTTATTTCATCACCGTTTTTATACCATTATTAAATGATTACACAGCAAACATATTGACACAATGGCACACCTCCATACACTAAAAAGGTGGCTGAATCACGATTTCAAATTTTTACAGATGCTATTAGGTTATTTTACTCAAAACACTGAAACCGGAGGTATTTGACTTCCGAGATATCGCGAAATTGGAATTCCGGCATGAACTGGAAAACCTTCACCCATGATAACAACCCAAATCAGTGTCGTCCCTGTCATAGTCATGAACATCATTATCATCAACATTATCCTCATCAAGATAACTTAATACTGGAGTATTAATTCCTATGGCGACTGTTTTGAAAAGAACATTTTGGGCACATCTCCATATATACTGATTAAATCCTAAAATAAAAGCCATGTCTAAAACAAGTTATCTCCCGTAAACAGTGATGCCAACAGAAATTAATGAAAAAGGAGGAAAATGATCGACGTCTCATCATGCCCCCCAAAGGCGGGCTCATGCTGCCGAAGGCAGCGTCCTACTAGAACTTTTTTTTTTTTAAGTGCCAAAATAAGGCTATCTGGGACTAATTCCCATGATCATGGGAGCATTTATTATCCATTCAAAGATCAGGTGAAGGAGTCCAGAGCTGCCAACTTGAACAAAGTCATTTGGGGGACACATTTCAGTGACACTTCAGTGACAACAGAACGTCGCTTATTTACACTAAAAATATGAATATTATACTCACCAGAAACTCTTGTCCTGATATTAACGTCAAATCATGGAGTGTCCATCATGGTGGTCTTTTGACATCATAATTTAATCACACATGCATAGTCCTAATTTAATTAGTTCCAAATAAAATAATATTACGAGTCCACATTTATATATAAAATATTATATATATATATATATATATATATATATATATATATATATATATATAAATATATATATATATATATATATACATTAGTATTTACACTATTTACAATTACAACTCCTCCATAGTTATTACTCCTTGTTGAGAGCTCTTGCTGTGGCTGTTTTACATAGCTTCAGCAACTCTGGAGCATTTTTCCTCTCGTGACACACTACATCTTTTTGTTTTAGAATCATTAGGATTCTAGTGTCTCAACAGACATTGATGACCGAAAGTCTGTCCTGTTCTTCCTCACTGTGCTGAAGATGCGTTCACATGAGGCATTGCTGTGAGGAATGGCAAGAATTGACGTCATGACTTTGGCTAATGTGTTCAATGAAAGATGTCCTGTTATATCCTTCACAGACTCTCCAAGCACCTTCCACTTCAATCCCATTTCATCAGGCAAGTTATCTGGTAATTCACAAGATTGATATTCTACAAATTGCATTTGCAACTCGTCTTTAGTTGCATCCTGTGGTAAAATGGTTGGAAATTTATTTTAAAATATTCCAACTGTTTCCTTGTGGCTGTTTGCCTCACATTGATGTCAGCCACCTCACATTCTTTTAAAAAAATAGCTTCCATTTGTCCATTCTTTAAAAGGTAAGTAATGGCAGTTTGTAAAAATTTCTTTAGAGATGAAAAGAATTGTTGTACCTTCTCCAATTCAATTTCTCAGACTCTTTCCCTTTTCCCTCCCCAATAACAAGATCACCATTTGATCTTTTGTTGTACTCTGACTTTGACTTGTAGTCAACATCTGTAACTCCCCCTTGTGGGTAAGAGCACATGGTTTTTAGCCCCATTGTCATAAGAGTTCTAATGAAGCGCTGTACCAACGGAGTTGGACATGAAAACCCTTGAAGATTCCGACTGAAGTTGCATTTTTCACTTTGTCAAATTCAGGAAGGATAAATGAAAGGTAGTGTTCTTCAATGTTCTTGACTTCAGGTTGTCCAACACTTTTTTTTTCCTATCCTGTTTTACTCCTCTGCATCCTCCTTTGCCTGCTCTTAGTGCTGTTTGCATTCTTCTTCAAAAAACCCTCCACGCAGGCCATTCCCAGAACCCAGAGGGCATGTTTTTGACAGTAAAACCCAACGTGTCGGGGGCATGTTTACAGAGCTCTGATGGCTTCACCCCACATTCTTCCTGGAAATTTTTAAAGGGTTTTTCACTCTACGGGGCACCTTCTCGATATAATAATAAATGTCAATAAAAAATTGCTCGACATTGACGGCAACTGTATGGCGGGCCCACTCGCAGCAAATGGAGCCTAACAAAAACACCCTGTACTGAAAAATTTTAAATTTGTACTTTCAGAATTTCACCATAACATCCAGTCTTTGTACCTCCCATGACATTACATTTACACGGTAAACCAAAAATTTATCCAAGCTGATGTCCTTTGACTTTAATTCCCCTACAATTGCATCCGCTTTATTTTTACTCCAGTGTTTTTACCCTCCACTTCATAAATAGACAATAAGGAAGTAACAATATTTCCATCTATGGCCAATCGAACAATGATGGGGTACAATTTGTCATTTCTATCATTGCTTGCATCTGTGGCAATAGAAAATGTTCCTGTTTTCATCGATGCAACCAACATGGATGTCTCCTGATTTGCCATTTCCTTCACAATGTGAGTTGACTTGGTTCTGCCACATGAATATTTTTCTATAATCTCCCTAGCAGACACAGACTTATTTAAAAACATTGCCTTAAATAGTTTTCCCACATGATCAGCAGCTGCTAACGGAATATTGTGCTCCACTAAAAATCCAGTGAACATCACTTCGGCATTCGTCACCGACTCCACACTCTTAGCATGAGCATTGACGAATGAAGACACAGATTTAAAACACTACTCACTGATTTAGCATTTTTAATATGCTTAAGTCCTTTGGGACATGCCTAGAACAATCGTTCATACCACTATCGACTAAAAAGTCATTGAAGCACACCGTACAGTAAATGGGACCAGGGCTTTTGGAAACGATTTAATGAGAAAAGGGAAAATTTTCCCTCAGTCATCTTGGGCCGATAAAGAACTGCTTGTTTCCTCCGTTTTGCTGGCGGTGTATCCATTTCAAGGCACAGTAAGAAATCGCAAACTATTACAAAGTAGAAAAGTGAATAAAGTAAAAAATTTCAAACGAATTTAACAGTAGACAAGACCACGTATGAACAGCTCCAACAATCGAATGAAAATGAAAGAAAGAACTAAGAACAACAGCGCTCGTAATCAGAACGACAATGAAAGATTATTTTAACAATACGATCGACGATTCCCTGAATGACACAATCCAACAAAACAATGTATAGTATTCGATGTGTGTAATGAAAAAATCGATTACGGAATTGTCAAAAAAATAGATATTAAGTTTTTTTTTACCGAAGAACGATTGGCTACTGAGCATCTTGAACCCTTCAACGACTGGTCATTCTGGCAGCTCACGTGTCAACAGCCGTCAACAATGAATTGAATCATCGTTTAGGCAGTGGAAGACGGCCAGGGAAAGTTTCGTCGATATATCTCGAATGACAAAATCGACCCACAAATAAGGGAGTTAAATTATTCAAAATATTTTTCAAAGTTTACAATATTTCTTCAAAGCCCTTTTTAAACCCCAAAATTCGTAATTTTTACCGTTTTACAAAGGGCAATGTCAAGTTTTTCACCTGCAAATAAAATAGGTTTAAATCGAAATTTCTGAAACTATTTTTTTTTTTCTTCTGCAAATTTAAAAAATCAAAGCTAAAACACCCTGCGGCTGACAGGGCCGGCATTTCCTTCACAAACGATTTTTTACTTACTGGCCAGTTTGGTACCCCCCCCCATGAATTTTAAACCGTTGTCGTTTTTTTCGGCTGGGGGGAAACTTCCTTTTGTTACACCTCATACACCGACATCCTTTTTTAAAACTTTTATCACCCCAGAAAAAAAAAAAAAAAATAAAAAAAAAAAAATTTTTTTAAAAAATTTTACTTTCTTTTCCCCGTGAAAACCATTTCCGTGACAAAAGGGTATTTTCCGTGAAACCGGACTCTATCTATTTCCGGAATTTCACGAATTTTCCGGACAGTTGGCGCCGGGATCATAAAACACATAAAATTTTTTTTTTAAAATCTTTTGTATTACATTTTTTTGGGGTTTTTTTAAACGAACAGGGGAAAAATAGGGGGAAAGGGAGGAAAAAAGGAGGAACCTCCAAAAAGGAGGAATTCCTGGGATCCGCGAAGATTGGCCATGCAAAAAAAGCTTCATCACCCTATAAACTTAGATTTCACAGAGATTGCATCCCTTGTATAAAAGGTACAACGGTTCTCCCCAAATCTCACCCCCCAGGACGCCCAGTATTTTGATTTTTGGCTCTGCCCAACTGAACAAAAAAAAAATATAAAAATTTTTAAAAACAAAAAAAAATCATAATTTAAATCAAAGCAATTATAACGGGGACGGGGGTGGGTGTGAGGGAAAAACGGGAAAAAATTGCATCTACCCAGGGGGGGGGTTGGGGGTGTGCAACCCCATGATTTATTTTGTTTTTTCTTTCCTCAACCAGGAATTTAGCCCAATGGGTCACTGGCCAACCAATAACGGAAAAACGTTTTTTTGTTATCCCTTACCGTTTGTGTCATTTAATTCGACCAAAAATTAATATACATGATTCTTTTTGTATATTAAGCATTCTTGAAAACAGGGGGCACAACTGCCAGCTTAAGATGACCAAGGCACGAACATTTTTGTTCTTAAATTAATCTTAAAAACGCGTGATTAATGATTTTTTTCATTGGTTTTCCTTCCCCCAAATTTTGGTCAAGAATACACGAATAACAAAAAAAATTAACTACACACTTCTGCCCACAAAGGGGCTAAAAGGCATTTTAGCTGTCTGACGGGTGATCGAATTTTCAGGTCAAAAAAAAAAACACGACTATCGGTACACAAAAAGGCAAGGGGTAAAAACTCATGGAAAATCATTACTACCCAAAACGGAAAATAAAGAAACAACATTTTAAATTGTGTATTTTTTCTTTTGACGAAGTAATATATATATATATAAAAAATTATAAATAAAATAGATATATAAAAAGTAAAATCCACTATAAGGGACCACTTTTAAATGCACCATTGGGGGACCAAAAATTTTTGTTCAAAGTTTAAAACGTTCAATCTTTGTTCAATGAGTTAGTTTTTTCCCTAAAATTTATTATAAACCCAAAATTTTCTGTGCTTATGTCCAAGGGTATATAGAAAAAAAAACTCGGCCCCCCCAAATGTTTACAAAGGGGGTTTTTCTGTAGCTTTAAGGGACATTTGGAAAAAACATTTTTTTAAGGGAGACCACATTAAAAAACCCTTTAGGGACCCAAAAATTTTTTATAATTTTAAAACCAAAGAGTGATTTTCAAGTGACTACCCCCAAAATTGTCTAAAATAAAGATTCCTTAAGTTAAGATTTCAGGCCATATTCGAAGTTTTCCCAGGGGCTAAGTGAAGTGGCCGACAACCATTACTAACCCCTAAAGTCCATCCCTCAAAGGGCGCCAGGGAAAAACCTGGACCAAACACGGAAAAAAAATTTTCCCCAGTTCTCCGGCCCCTTTGTTTTTGCATCCCCGACCCCTTTAGAAACCGACGACCCAGTTAAATCAAATAAAAAGGGACCAGCAGAGAGTTTTTTTTTTGGGTGTTACCACGAATGGTTTGGGTTTTTTTTGTTTTGTTTTTAATTTTTTAAGGGGCGCTGCAACACATTAAGGTCAATCACGCCAGTAAAAAGGAAAAAATGGGATAGAAAAAGTTCTGAACTACAATTACACCCAAAAAAGTAAGGCAAAGGGGATTTTGTTTAAAATAGAAACAGTAATTCAAAGCCCCCTATCAAATACTTAGTTTTGAGACACCAAAAAAGTCTCATCGAACAACACGCCCCAACAAAAGGGTACACTAAAAAATTTACAAAATAAATAAAGTAAACAAAAACAAAAAAAGACATAAAACAGAGATTTACGGGGAAAAAAATATAATCTCCCAAAACTCGAACTATATTTTTTACTGTTTCCCCCCCAGCCAGGTCCACAAACCAAAGGGTAATCCCATCCCATCCCGAACAAAGACAAAAAAAAGTTGGAAAACAGCATGGGGGGATAAGCCCAAAACGATACGCCCTGCCCATTAGGGTGGGGAACCCCCCCATTGAGGAAGGGATTTGGATGGATGGGACGCAGATTGAGGACACAAAACGGTTTTTCAACAACATTCAATTCACTTAACTTGCACAATGCTTGCTTTGGTTTCGGGGTAGACAGTTCTCGACGCCCGATTGCCAGGGTTCGAACCATATTTGTGGCAATGCCCAAAAGTCATTGAAAAGCCAACAGTCTCACTTTTTAAAAATTGGATACTACAATTGTAACAACGTTTTTCGTGTCCATAAAAACTACTACCACGCCTTTACTCTTTTGTTTTTTTTATGATAATAAAGCTCTTTTAAAAAATTACATTTACTTTTGACCGAAAAATGAACAAACGATAGAATCTAAAAATCATTTTGCATTTTATTTTTTTTCCCAAAAACCATCAAAAAACTTCTCCCTTTACACAAAATCTTTGGCACCAATAAAACTAAGTTGCTATGTGTACAGTGCAACATAAAAGGATAGAAACATTTTTTACGATAAAACCCTCAAATAAAAAAAACCCAAATAGTTGTTCTGGAAGTTGTTTAATTTCATTTGTTAAAAAGCAAAACGTAAGCAAAATGTTAAAAATCGTTTGAAAAAAATTTTAATGCAAAAAAAAAAATTTTAAAAACATTTAAAACCCTTTCTAAGCTGTCGTTGCTGCATTTTTTTTTCATTTTTAAATTATTATTATTCTGATTAAGATGGGGGATAAAAAAAAATAAAAATTAAATGCACAAGGTTTCAATTTCTTGACAGTCACCTCTAAAGATTGCAACCTAAAACATCAAAAAAAAGAATAGTAAATTTTACATTAGGTACTAGAAAATCTAACATAAAGCCATTGGCCAATTAGGGGGGTTAGTAGAAAGATTTTTTATTCTGCCATATTTAAAATTCTTTCAATATTTTCTCCCTAGCTCCCAAACTTTTAAAAAATAAAAAAAGGGAACCTCATTTGCCCGGGGAGAGGGGCGAGTGTGCCAAACCCCCCCCCCCCCCCCCCCCCCCCCTTCACCCGAACCAAAAATAAAGTCACCTTTTTAATTACATTACTAACCTAAAAATTTGAGAGAAAGGGCTAGCCCAAAATTTTGCTCAATTATGGGGTTTTTAAGTCCACCATTGAATCGTTAAAATGAACTTTCCACAAGTTTGTTTTTTTTTTTTGGGGGTTTACGGCGCGCAACACATTAGGTTATCACGCCATAAAAGGGAAAAAAATTTGGGATAGAAAAAATTTTTCTAGAATTACAGTTGAAGCATCCAAGAAAGTAAGACATAGGGAACTGGGAACAAATAGGTCAAT
The DNA here is from genome assembly GCF_034508935.2 of Berghia stephanieae. Classification (NCBI taxonomy): domain Eukaryota; kingdom Metazoa; phylum Mollusca; class Gastropoda; order Nudibranchia; family Aeolidiidae; genus Berghia; species Berghia stephanieae. The sequence continues at coordinate 8,456 of NW_027625456.1, forward strand.
GTAATTTCCAAAGCGTATCACCAATGTACTAATTTTTGAATCACCTATAAGTCTTACCCGGGACACAAAACAAAATCCAACAAAGGGGAAAAACCACTCAAACTACATTATACATTAAAAAAAACAATAAGAAAAAATACATAACAAGAGATGATTACAAGGAAAAAAAAATATCTCCCAAAACAATAAATAGTTTTTGACTGCTTCCCTCCCACTAGGACCCGGCGGGGGCCCGGGAAAAAAAACATAATCCTTTCCAAGAAAAACTGAAACATTTGGAAAACAAAAAAAGGGGAAAGAAGACACAGTTGTACCTCCCTTCCCGCAGGGCTTTTCCACAATGAGATCAAAATTCAAAGGGAAAATTTAAAAGAAAAGAATTAAAACTGCCCCAACTTTGATAAGGCCAATACACAAAAAGCACGGTAAAATAAATGAAAAAACTTAAGATTGTTAAAAATGCATAACACCAACCTGTACTCACTTGAAGGCTTTTGGGGTAAAAAAATGGTGAGTCATAAAAAGTAACGATTCAATATTTTTCTTCAATGCAACATAATGGTCTTTAATAGTATCTAAAAAAATTTATTATAAAAAGCACCTCAAATTTTAAAAAAAACCCTACTTCTTTATTTTGACAAATAAACACACCTAAAAATATTTAAATTTAATTTTTTTCTTGAACCTAAACCTTACAAAAAGCTTTTAAAAAAAAAAAAATTAAAATCAATGAAGATTTTTTAAAAGGGGATAAATTTAATATTTCAAAAATAAAAAGGAAATATCTTGTCATTTAATCAATTAACAATTGATTTCTTTTGAATCCCTTCCAATCAAAAAGGGGTTTTTAAATTTTTATTTTAAAATAAAAAATTTTTGAAAAAAATAGTGAAAGATCAATACGCTTAAAAATTTTCAAAGATAACGAGGCAAACTCCAATCCTATCAAACCCAAATACAAAAAAAGGTTTGAGTAAAAAACCTCATATAAACGAATGAACTTTTTTAATGTTGAAAATCTTTTTTATTTTAAGGCAAAAATTCAATTAAAGAGCACACAAATGGAATTATCCTCACGGACCCAAATAAAATATAATAATAAAAACAACAAAGATTAGTATAAAGAATAATAATGGACAATAATAATAATTAAATTAGGCTCACAGGGTTTTTTTTTTTACCACAAAATATCAAAAAAAAACAAAATAGGGGATTTTGAACTAAAAATAACACTTACGGACTCAAAATTAAAATAGGGAAAAATCCGTTTTTAAACAAAGGGTTGGCACAGGGTCTAAAAACTTTTTTGTCCTTCAAGCGAAAAATGAATGTTCATATAATATAAAAAAGGATATGCAAGAGAACAGATTAAAACAAATAAAAAATAAAACTTTTTGTAAACCCCCAAAATATGTCAAAACACTATACAATACAATAATGTAATACAAATAAAAATTCATATTGTCATTACACCGATTAAAAACCCTTTCCCCTCATATTTTTTCTTTCTTTAAAAAACCCTTTGCCACCAAACAATTAGTGTCCTTCGGGGTTCCTTTTTGTGAAAATACCCCTGGGGTTTTTTAAGAACAAATAATTTCAGACTTTCTAGTAATGTCCCCTTGAACCATGGCGAAACATCTTCGAAAAAAGTTTAAAATATGACTACTCTATTTTAAACCTCATCTGACCAGACATTTACTCCGATTTTTTTGCTTGAATTCCTCTTGGTTCAGTTTTTTTTGAAAACACGTAAGCTGATTTGACTCCTTTCACCACAAATATTTCTTCTTGATTTGCAGTTTTATGGATTGTTCCAAAAATTTGCTTTTGAGCCCTCTTTTCACTACAGAGTCTTTGTTTCAATGTACAATTTTCCTTTCCCCAGGACCGATGCTGATTTATAAATTTTGACCCCCAAAAAATGACCATTCGTTTATTTCGTTTTTGCAAGGGCACTGATAAATTTTTTTGATTGTTGATTCACTGGTCCCATAGTCGATAGAAAACACTCCCCGGGTTTTGGGGGACACAATAGGCAAAAAAGTCGAAGCTCGGTGCCGAATTTATCACATTAACAACGGGGGTTTTTCTCTAAATCCTTTACTAAGGAAGTGACATTTTTTGATGGCAATGTAACCATTACATGATTTTTGGTATTCCTTTTTTGGAAAAAAAAATGGTTTTCTGAAATATCAACACTTTACCTCCTGTGCAAGTTTCCTTTAAAGGGCAAAAATTGTGTCATTGGTATAAACACAGGGACCAACATTTTGCTTCCCTTTTTCCAGACTGATACCACTTATACTTCTCAATAACGTTTTTTTCCAAAGGGGATCAGTACAATTTTACAAGCGGGGATCAACCCATACACCTAATCTGCTCATTCCAGCTTTTAACAACACCCTTGGGCGGGTTCCCCCTCTCCCGCTTTAAACTTGAAGCCTACACGAGACATTGCGAACCTAACAAACATATGTGAATAAAAAAATTGTAATCATCCTCACAAATACGGACCATCTTTTCAGTAATAAATGGCCGTAGCTCTTTTATATATTCTCTAATGGCATCTCTTTGGTTTTTTCTCAAATTTGTTCTCTTTGCTTCACTTGAACTCGGGCTGTAAAAAAATACTATCCCTTTTAAAATTCCAGACAGCTTTAAAACAAATCTTTCTCTGGGGATTCTTCCATTTTTTTTGCATTATATATTCCCCTTTTAAAAAATTAAATTTAAACTTTTCAATAAAAATTCCAATTAAAAGCTTCAAGCCGTTTTTTCAATGTCCCACCCTTTCAAAGTCATTTCAAAAAAGGGTTTTTGCATATTTCATTAAATTTACAACCTTCACCACGTCCTCTCCAGAGAAAAAAGGTTGATTCGCCTTCTTTTTTTTAAAATCAAATTTCCTAAAGGCTAAATCACCCCTTATAATTTTTTCTCCCCTTCTTTGAACTTTACCCCCACAATTTTGTTCCTAACAAACAAGTTTTGTCTATCGAAAAAAAATTTTCCCCCACTTCATCTTTCCGAAATTGTAAAGAATTTTCCCTCCTTTATTTCTTTCTTGCATTGGGAGCCACGGGAAAAATTTTTTAAAACCCCCAACACAGAGCATGCTCAAAAACAAACATTTTTTTGTGTTCATAAACCCTTCGTCCAGATAAAACCCCTTACAGCCACACACATAACAACTTTCATGTGACCCTTTTGCTCCCCTCAGCAAAACTTTTTAATTGTTTCTAGTGTTTGAATAAAAAAATGCCCTTTTTCTTAGATAATCCATTGTTCTATCCCCTTTCCTTTACAGGCTGTTTCAGGGGCCTCTGTACTTCTGTCTCATTTTTTTTCCTCATCAAATGCCTGAGGTTTTGTTTCAAAGTCCCAGTAGGACAGGGTCCCTTGCTTTTGTATTCTCTGGAAAAAAAAAAAAAGAAAATAAAGCACACATGCTATAATTTAATAAAATAAATAAATGACAGACATATCAAAATCACTACAGACAGCGATAGAAGGAATACATTCCCCAAAAATTTAAGGGCCCGGACAAATAACTGTCATAATTCCTTCTTTTTATATACTTTTCTACCATCTATTCCTTTTTAAAGGTATGTTTGATTTGTGGGGACCTCTGCCACATAACAAACCCTGAAAAACGCCATATTTTTGTTTTTAAATAGAAAAAAAAAATCAATCCACCCACTTCACTGGGTTCAGGGGTTCCCTCTTCATTATAAAAAAAATAAGAACATAAAAAGGGAAAAGTAACACTTTAAGTCTCATCGAAACAAGATTTTCCTTTGTTTTTTTTCAGCGAAAAAAAAACAGAATGCAAAGAATTTGGTTTTTTTTTTCCCCAAACCCCCCCTTGGGGGTACAGTATCGGGGGAATGGAAGGCGTATTTTTTTTACGTTTGAACAAAAAATTTAACTCCCTGCTTCACCGACCCAGGCGGGAAAAACAATCAAAAAACCCAATCCTATCCAAAAGACTAACATTTCATTTAATTTATTGTAGGCCCTTTGGCCCAAACGACAAAAATTCAATTCACATAAAAAATTTACAACAATCAAAAAATTTTTATATCAATAATAGTAATAAATCAATGAAGGGAAAATCATAATAATTTAAAAAATAATAATAATAAAAAATAATAATAAAAATAAAATAAATAAAAAATAAAAAATAAAATAATAATAAAAAATAATAATAATAAAACAGAAGCGGCTAAATAACAATTAAAATAACAAAAGTAATAATAGACTATAGTTCATAGCAAACAATGACTTTCTTTGTCTTGGGGAGTAAAAACATCACCCCCCTGGGCAGAACAAACGCCGACAAAAAAATCAAACGTCCTCCAGACCCGGGTTTACACGGGTTTCTTAATTTCCCTTTAAAGCTTTTCCCCCAACGCCCGAACGATCGAGCCCAACAACTTTAATCCAATTTTTTTTTTTTGGGAATGAAATATCATTATATCCGGAAATATTTTAAAAACAAACACCTGTTCAATAGAAATATTTGAGTCTTCCTTTTTTAATTTTATAAGGTAATTTTGGAAAAAAAATGCTAGTAAAAAAAATCAGCAAGTTCGTGAAAACTTCTTCTAACTCGAACATAGTTTTCATCAAATTTACACACATCATTTGAGCTGATTTTAATGATCCAGTTGTCATTTAAAGGAAACCCAAAAATTTTTTGAAAAAGAAAAAAATTTAACCGGAAGTCAAAAGGGTTTTGGGAGCACACCAGGGGATTATCAAAGTAAATTTTAGTACCGACAAATTAAAAAAAAAAATTGCTTTTCTTTAAAAAGCCCCAATCATCATATACTGTTTAGGGTTTCAAAATTAAAAAAAAATGTTTCTACTCTGATTCCTTAAGTTTCCAGCTGTCTTGGAAAAAAAGCCTTTAAACCATAGAAATACAAAAAAATTTTTAAAATATAGATGGGTTTTTAACAAAAAACCAATTTTTAAAACCCTTTCAATACAACAATTAAGTCTATTTCAGACAAAAAAAAAAACCCCCAAAAAAAAACCTGAACATTTTTAAAGGCTGGTTTCACTGATACCTACACATTGGGTTTCAGATTCTAAATTCCACCCTATCAAATTTTTGGATTGTGCTTGTTATTAAATGGAGCGTATTTTTTCGACGCAGCAGGCCAAAACAGAAAAAAAATGCAATAACCAAATGCAAGCACCATGGAGGGGGTTGGGGTTTTCTTTTAAAAAAGAATGGGGGAAAATTTAAAAATTTGGGGCCCAAAATATCAAAGGAGAAAAATGACAAAAAAATCCCAAATTTGCCGTAACAGTTGGTTTTTCAAGGTAAATTTGGTTTTTTTAAATTTGGGCCCAACTGGAAAGGGGGTTTTCTGTGTTTTTGGGTGGGCCTAAACTGATTTGGGGGGAAGAGGGGGGGGTTAAAGACAATGAGGGACTGTTTTGGGGACCCCCGGTCGTAGAGGAACGATCGGATAAAAAAAGGGCCCCTTTTTTTTTTTTGGGGGAAAAAAAAAAAGAACAATAAATTTTATTCATTTTTTAAATAAAATAAAAACCTTTTTAAAAAACCCAAAAAAAACGGGGGTTAATCCAAGTAAATAAAAAAAAAATAGAAAGGGCGGGAATATTTTTAAAATTTTTAAATTTTTGTTAAACGGTTGGAAAAATATAGAAAAACCGGGGGTTTCAGTAAATTTTTTTAACCAACTTTTTAAATTAAAAAAAAACAAAAAAAAATTTTTTTTAAAACAAAAATTCTGGGCAAAAAATTTTTCTTTGGGAAACAAAAGGGAATTCCAAAAACCTTTTAAAATGCAAAAGTTAACAAAAAAATTTGATAAACATTACGCCAAGGGAAATTTGGAAAAAAGGAATAAAAGTTCCCCAAAAAAAAAATTTTTAATTTTTTTGGGAAAAGATCATTTTCACATTTTGTCAAAAAAAAAAAAAAAGACTTCAAAAGTGAAGGGGTCATAAAATATCACTCAAAATATAAAAAGAGGAAAGGGGGTTTTAAAAGTGTTAGTTTGGGGAAGTATGAAAAAAAAAATTTTTTTAAAACAAAAAATAGGAGATTAAATGGGTTTAAAAAAATGTTGCCCTTTTCCTGAAAAATTGTATTGCGAAAGATAGGTTTTCATTTTTTGGAAATTTTTTTTGCCCCCCTTTTTAAACTGTCATTTTTAACCTGTTTGTCAAGATTAGACCAGGCCCCCCCCCTTTCTATTTAATGGCCACCGATGCTCACAAAAAACCCATACTGCAAAAAGCCCCCCCTCTTTTCGACTCTAACAGAGTGGTACACACACGTAGCATTAAATCCTGCTCATTTCCCCGATTCTTTAACCCGTCCACGATTTTTCCATGAGAAATTTAAACAGATTACGTTTGATTTCTTGAATTTACCACTTTTTTAAAAAACCGAATTGTTGCAATTTAACCATGACTTTTTTATAGAATTATTTCCATTTCTTAGGAAATATTTTGATTAAACCGAAAAGTTGCGATTAAACGGTTTTCAATTATCCGATGGACTGAATGTATACACCATGACTAAAAAAAAAAAAAAAAAAAAGCAAACTATGTGGGGACCTAAATTTTTTTCATTTCCCACAAAATTTTCATTCTTTCCATTTAACAACATAGATCACTCAAAAGGGGGTTTTCTGGGTTGAAAAGCAAGACATTTTTCAGGATTTTTAAAGCCAAATCCTCTGATCTGAAAATTACAAAAAAAATAGCAAAATCTCAACATTTAAAATATGATTTTTTTATGGCTTTATATGGCTACGTAACATAAAGCAAGATGCAAAAAACAGTTTAAGTTTTAAATTTTTTTATATTCTTTTCAAAAATCCATTCTAGTTTTTTCCAAAATAAAATAAACCCCGAGAAGTTTTAGTTGGATAAAGCTAAAACAAAAGTAGTAGTGGGAGTATGAATAGTATAAACACGTCTTACTCACTAGTGTAAAACACAGTCTAACAGAAGTTCCCGAATTTTCTGACTCCACTTCCAAATGACTGCGACAAGGGCAATCATCAAACGGTGGGTGTTGGGTTGTGAGCTACCCTATTGAAAATCTTAAATCAACAGTGTGTAAAAGAAGGCCAAATTACCCTTTTAAATTATCTCGGTGTCTCTTTTAATGATTCCCCAGCATCAATTTACCCCACATGCCATAGACTCAAATTTTTTGGGAACTCAGCAAGGACGAAAAAAAACTTGCGGGTATAGAGAGGAAAAGTCCTTCGGCCACTTCCTTCCGCAAACAGTTGTTATCAGATAATCATTGGTTTTTTGAAAAATATAGAAAAACGGGGGTTCATTAAAAAAGACCTTTGAATCAAGATATAATGTTAGGTATTTCACTTTAAAATCTCTTCAACATAGAACGGGTCAACTTGACGTCTAACCAAATCATTTTCGAAGATTATGGGAACACAACGCCGGAATGGGGATTTAAATCGGCATCTGACATTCCACTGCTATACAGAAGAGCTCCATTTCAAAGACTCGAGATGGGGTTCAACTGGCACAGGCACAACATCACCAAAAATGGGGTTTTTGAAGCGTTTTACTAAGAATTAAAGCTGATAACTGATAACCCCTACTACTGATGCGGGGTGAGTGATGCGAGTCCTCTTTATGCGCGAAATTGACTAAACATACTTTTTCACAAAAAAAAAGTTACCTTTTTTTCTTTTCTCTTGTCACCAAATAAGAATCCGGACCAAGATTTTGATAAAACTGTTTCAAAAAATAGATTTAATTCGTATTCTTGTTCATTTCCCATTTTATCAAATTTCACACAATTTTTATTAGGGTTTTTTTATTACTTAAAAAAATCCAAAATGTTCTAGAATTTAGGGGAAAAAAAATTCGGAAAGATATATTTCCTCCTTTGAAAATATCGAGAAAAAACTGGTACCCCTATTTTACTTTTTTTCAGGCGGCACCTTATGACCAACGTTAAAATTTAGGGGATAACCTTCTTACTGTGGTTTTAAAAAATAAATTCATACTATATTACAAATTTTAAAAATCCTTTTACGGTTGGTTGACAACTTTAAACTAAAAATAGAAAAAGGGGAAGTGCAGATCAAATCAATAGGGGGGGGCCGGGGGTTTGGCTCCCTATTGGTAAAGTACTGTAAAATGAACTAATAGGGGTACCCCAAAAGTTTTCCCAAAACCTTTTTAATACATAAAAATAATTTTTTATATAAATATGTATATAAAATATAAAAATAAAAAATATATATATATATATTTTTTTAAAAAATAAATATATATAAAATTTATTATTAATATAATAAAATTAAAAGACATCGGCCCAAAAAGACCAAATCCCTTTTACAAATAAAGGGGATTTCTTTTATAACCCAGGGGGGCCAAACCTAAAAAAAAGAAAAAGTTAAGATTGCTTTTTCAAAAATCAAATTTTGGGGAAAAACATACAGTTTGAAAATGGAACTCTTTAACCCCTGCGTTAGGTAACATTGGAAGTAAATAAATCTTGAACAAGTTTTTTGGGGGGAAAAATTCAAAACGTCAAAAAAATTTGAAATAAAAATTATGAAGAAAGCAAACAAGCATTAAAATATACCAAACAACAACTTTCTAAAACATAAAGAAAGGAAGCAAAGGGGAATCCAAAAAAAAAAAAAAAAAAAAAAAAAATTTCCTTTTGAAAAAAAAGAAATTTTAAACAAATTTATACTTTTTAAAATTTTTAAAAATTTATCTCATAAAAAACATACAACTACAGAAACAACAAACAACTTACAAAGGTTTTAAAATTTTACAAATATGCTTTTTTGGGGTACAGTTTTGGGAATTTTTTTTATCCCGCTTTACCCCGAGGTCCTAAATATCAGTAAGTAGAGCACACACTTCAACCAAAGGGACCAAGATCGATCCCAGTAAAAAAACAAGATTTTTTCTCCTGACATACTCCCTGGCCACCTACAGTGAATGGGGGCGGGGCGTCAAATCTGGAAAAATTACTTTCAATAATTAGCATCTTACCAAAGGGAACAAGCAATTTTTTATATTTCCATTTCACACTAAAAACAATAGACCCCCCGGCTTCATGGGGCAAAAAGGGTTTTAAAGAATTTAAATTTTAATTCATTTCCCACTACAGAATACAGTTGTTTGTTTATGTTTTTTAAGGGTTTTACGACGCTTGCAACACATTAAGGTCATATCAGCGCCAGTAAAATACAGTAAATTTACTGTGTCGGAATTGAACTGAACTCACCGATAGGAAGAAATCCCCGGTTCTGTGTGCACACATACTCCTGACCAACCCATCGTGAGCCTGGACGGCACTCACACATTTCTTGGTGGTCAAGTCCCACAATCGGATCTATTGGAAAAAAACAACAACAATATATAATCTGATTAATTAGTCAATAAATCTGCATTAACTCTCTCATTACCCAGCATTTTCAGAATATTCCCTGAAACTTCACACCCACTGCCAAGACACATAGTAGATTTTGTTCTACTCAAACAGTGAAGGAACAAGTCCATTCTATACATAATATTGTCCCGTTTCTAATTTTTTATCGCTATAACTATAACAAAGTATTTTCTTTATAATTTGTGATGTACAAAGGATATCAGAATGAGAAAATTGTTGGTTGCATCGTAACGAATGTGACAACAAAAAAAAAGCAAGAAGCACATACTACACGCTCGACATAATTGTGTTCGGCCAAACGAGCTGTATCTATAAAACAAAGTGTCAATTTTGTGATGTGAATGATAAAAATGTTGGCTGTATCGTAACGAATGTGTCGATTTTCCTATGCGTCGTAAGGAGACGGTTCGAGAGAAGACCTGTCACAGGCAAGCAAAATGAAATATGTATATTTTGAGTAAAAGATAGAATGTCAAGCAAAAGAAAAAAAAAAAAAAAACCCAAAAAGTTGTATCAATCTAACAGAATGGACAAAATTGGACAGCTCAACATTAATGAGGAAAACCGAGGACGAGATCTGCCAAAATCATTTCTCTTGTCTCCTCTACTAATACTTTGGTCATGAGAATGAGTGAGTGAGTGATTAATCTAAAACGTATCATTCCTATCTATATCTCTATGAAATATCACCTCTTTAAAATTATTTTTAATTTGACTTACTTGATGATATATATGTGGTTTGTTCACAAGTCCATTTCTTACATAAATTGCAATGATGTTAAAAATTTTTACAAATTTAATATTAAATTTAAGGCTAAATTATCAAAAATTTTGCTAAACCGGAAAAGAGGGAGCACAAGCATTTAATTGGCATGGGCATTACACTTAATTCGTTTTCCACTCTCTGAACAAAGGATATTTCCTATATTTCAAATTTGCTTCCATAGACAAAGAAAGTGGCAGGGTCATTTTTGTTACAATTTTACTGGACAGAAACAATAGATTGACATCTATATATTTTTTTCTTTAGATCGTTATAAATAGAACTTTTGATACGGGTTATTTTCGAGCTACTAGTCTTTAAAAACTGGAAACCCGACATGAACTGGAAAACTGAGCACCCAAAGAAAAATAAACCGAACACAAGACAAATGTTAAAAGTCAATACGAAAATGATCCGAATCGTGTGAATTTTCAAAGGAAATTACATTCATCTTTATCCATAAAAAACATCTAAATTTTTTGGAACTCAATTTACTCCCAACACAATTCAATACCCATTTGCAGCAGTGGGTGACATTTTGGGAGTCCTTCCATACTCCACCACACCCCGCAATAAAATCACAAAATTCCGTTCTTTATTTTTTAGGTTGTAACGCTTACAAGTGACACGATACAACCCTAACAAAATAAAGGCAATCAGCCATTGTTTACACTATCACAGACAGTCAGTCCCTAATTTGAACTTTTCTGAAATTCTTAAACATGACATCACCACATCATGACTAGTTTCATGAATTTGTGGTTGTCATTATATCAGCTAACTATAAAAGTGTCTATGTTGTTATGATTATGACCTTTTATTTTATCCATCCTCATAACTTACGAGGGCTCTTTCAGAAATAACCGAAAAATGCCCATTGCTCAGCAACCAGTGGAGATTTTTTAATTCTGTAAACGACATGATATTCCCTATTTCCTTACGGATATTCCCAGAAATTATGAAGTGCACCATTTTGCACAATGAATTTCTAGACGATTTTAAAGATGGCGGCCCACCTTGAAACTTGGTCAAAGGAGGAAATCAGAGCTGTCATACGTTTTTGAACGCCAAAAGTCTGAATCCTACCGAAATTCATAAAGAACTTCAGAATGTATATGGTGAGCATGTTATATAAGCCGTACCAAGTCTATCACTGGTGTAATTTTGTTTGAAGCCGGCCATTCCGACTTGACAGACAGGGAAGGGAGAGGGCGTTCGATAAACTGCGACGTCAAAGACAATGTGAAGCGAGTTGATGATCTTATTCGTCAAGACAGGAGTGTTGAAACTTCATGAAATTGCAAGCAATCTTGAAATTTCGGAACTTCTGCCCATAGAATTGTATTTGATGAACTTGGCTACAGAAAAGTCAGCGCAAGATGGGTTCCTAGCAATTGACAGACAATCATAAAGAACAAAGATTGGACATCTGCAGGGAACTTTTGAGAAGAAGCAAGAGCTCACGCAGGTTCACGGGCATACTGCCAACGCCGGCGAGACTTTCTATGGTACGATGTGACTTTTCTTGACAGCATAGTCACCGTGATGAGACTTGGTTGCACCATTGCACCCCAGAAACAAAGCAAGATTCGATGACATGGAAACATCCATCCTCACCTGTCGCGAAGAAATTCAAAGTCATGCGGTCAGCAAAGAAAATAATGGGAACTGTTTTTCGGGACAGTCGTGTTATTCTGTTCGAAACCTTACAACCTGGAGAAACAATCAATGCTGCAAGGTACTGCCAAACCTTGACAAGCTTAGGGAGGCCATTCGCAGAAAGCGCCCAGGGCAGTTGACCAACGGTCATTTTGCAACACGACAACACTACACCCCACACAGCACGAGTGACGCAAGGTTGGCTAGAGAAATATGGATGGGAGATTTTGCCACATCCCACCACACAGTCCAGACCTCGCCACCATCTGATTATCACCTCTTTGGGCCACTGAAACGTGAGCTGGCAGGAAAGCGCTTTGATGTCGATGAAGAGCTTGTTGACCATGTGCGGAAATGGCTACAAAACCTTGACGGAAATTTCTTCCGAGAGGGTATCTATTCCATGTGCGGCGTTGGCAGAAGTGTGTCGACAGACTTGGCTGTTACGTAGAGAAATGAAGGACGAGTCAAGGAATGAAACGTGCAAGAATTTTGTTGATAGCATAAAAAACGCGGATTTATACAGCATTTTTTCGGTTAATTATGAAAGAGCCCTCGTACATAGCTGATGTTGATTTTTTGTTTTGTTCATTAGATAGATACACGTATACTACATTTTCTGAAAGATGATACCGATGAAGAATGTGAAAACACTCCAACACTCACAGCCTAATTGTAGATGCAAAATTTATAAAACTTTAATTCCAGATGAGCAAAGACGAAATCCCCGATTTTAAAGAGGGACGGTGGTTTAGAGAGGCTCCCAACATTTTAACTATGAACACCTACCTCTCCATCGGCAGCTGCTGATATAACGTGTCCCAATCTTGTAGGGAATTTAGCAACGGCTTCAACCGTTTCTCTGTGTCCCTCCAGTGCACACAGGGAAAGGCTTGGCAAAAACTCGCTCCAACTGGTGGCATTCAAGCTCTCATGTACTCTCTGTCTCTGGCAAAGGGTGAGTAGGGCTCTGGTTGAGGGGGACTGAAGAAAAAAAAGTTAAAATGTAAAATTGACTTTCGCTATCAATCGAATTCAAATATAAAGAGTAACTTTTACTTGGAGAGAAAATTGTTTTGTTTGTTTTTTTTTAAGGGTTTTATGGCGCTTGCAACACATCAAGGTCATATCAGTGCCAGTAAAAAGGAAGAAAATGGGATAGTAAAAAGTTCTACTAGAATCACAATTAAAGCACAAAAGAAAAGGTGAGGCAAAGGGGAATTGGTTTCAAATAGGAACAGATGTAGATTCCAAGAGCACACCGTCAAAGTACTAAGTTTGAGATCACCTAAAAGTCTCATCCAGACACAAGCACAGGTCCCAACTAAGAGGAATACACTCAAATGTTTACAAATCATATAATACAATATGTAACGAAACATAATACAATGCATAAAAAGAGAGATTATTTACAAGGAAAAAAAATATCATCTTTCCCAAAATTATAACTATACATTCGACTGTTTCCCTCCCAGCCAGGGTCAGGACAAACCAAGTAATCCCCATTC
>NW_027625457.1:0-7022 GCF_034508935.2 Berghia stephanieae
GATAAAGGGAATAGAAGACACATTATGTACCCCCTGCCCACTATGGGAGGTCAGGATCCCCACCCAGGATGTTTTTTTTTTCTGAGCCTTCTCTCCACCAAACAGTGATTGGGTGGCTGGTCTGTTAGATCTCATGGAAAGTACTTTGTGATAGACTAATGTCCTATCCAAAGGGTATCGAGCAATGGATATTGTCTGTGTCACGCTATAAAAACTGGATAAATTCCGGCTCCATTGGCTACTTTTAAACTACTTTTTTTCCCTTGAAACCACTGCAGTAATAAAATAATAAAAATAAAATGCCCTTTATTCATTCCATAGGGGAAATTTTTCGCAAGGGTCTATTCCAAGGGAAGACTGGAATAACCCAGGCATCAGCTGCATAGCAGCACCGCAAAGTGAGCTAGGGTGAGGTGACGTGCTCAAGGCCACACAATGCAGCTCGGGGTGATTGAACTCGGTACCTTTCTGGTAATAAGCAAAGACCGTACCACTGAGCCGCGCTAATCGGGACGCCCTTTACTGACGTAGGTTGCTCTAATATTGGGAACGCCACCCCTTTGGAACACTTCATAGTTCTCTTCAGAAAATTGTGTATTTCAAACTTTTCATTCGGAAGTAGAGTGCCTGTGGAACTTATTCAAAAGCAAATATTTTTTCACAGATGTATGAATAAAAGTAAAATTAATTATATATTTAGTGTGGTCAAGATATTGATTAATATGTGACAAAGAAAAAGAAGAGTAATATAATTAGTTTTCTGAGGTTATCTGATCAGAGAGATGAATGGTGTACCATGATCACCGTTGTCTGGCACAGACTTGGTACTTGAAGAAGAAGAAGAATGACCAGATTGATGTTTGGAAATAATTTTATGCTAGGAATTATAGCCAACATCAACAATATAATTTTCTCCTTTAGAGTTTTCACATGTGTGTCAATTTTTTTTTACCACATTTATTATTTTTACATGGAAACATAACTTGAGAAATAAGAAAAACTACCAACAAGCGCTCCAAGGATAATTGCATAACCTAAAGATTTGCTGATGACAGCCTTCAACATGGCACTGGGGAACAGGAAAACAAAAAAAATTTTAAGCGTTGCTAAAAAAATGAACTATGAACAACAACAACAATAATAATAATAATAATAATAATAATAATAATAATAATAATAATAATAATAATAACAATAATAACAATAATAATAAATATAATAATAATAATAATAATAATATATAATAATACTAATAATATAATAATAATAATAATATTAATAATAAAATAATAATAATAATAATAATAATAATAATAATAACAATAATAATAATAATAATAATGATAATAACAATAATAATAATATAACAATAATAATAGTCGAGAAAATATTATAATAAGGATAAAACATGGTAAAATTTATACTGATGACAATGATAATGACAAATCGATGAAAGAAAAAAAAATAATGAAGAAAATAATAAGGACAGTAATATATAAACAAATCAATAAAGAAGCTTTTAAAAAAAATTAAAGGAAATCTTTTTCAAAATAAGAAAATAGGTAGAGAGAAGTTAAAAAAAAAAAAAGAAAAAAAAATTGTCCCCATTGAGATTTGAACCCAGGACCTTCCAAATCAGAGTCAAATAGTTAAACCCTTTTATGCTACAGATCCACCCGACTTGTGGAGATATTCAATCATATCTATTAAGTTTAAGAAAAACAAAATTTTTTTATTCTAAATTAAAAAATATTCGTGTGTATACAGATGTTTTCCCTTTTACATTTTTGTGATTATCGTTACCAATACGCTGGAATGTTACGTAATGTGCCGTTCTAACTCTATAAGTAATTAGTATTCAAGCGATATCTAGTGTTGCATTAGGTGTCATTCTATTATTAGAGCACATATCTGAGCGATATCTCTAGTCACTTTGTTTCTTGAATTCTGAATGAATTTATTTAATGAATCCTTTCGAATTACTGGAGACAAAATATCCCAATGTGGACATGAGCTAAGATAATTGTATGGCTGCTGGCTAAGATTGGATTGAGATACAATAATTGTAATTTATCTATGCATGCTACATTACAAAAAAAATTATTATTGGGTCATTCAATAATTGCAATGACGCAAGTTCAAGATTAACAAAAAATATATGAGTAGCTATGAGTATTTACTCAAACGATGGAAAGAACACTTCCATGGAGTGCTCAACAGACCACCCCAGTACTAAGACCACACCTGAACCCTGGAGAACCCCTCAATATTAATACAGGTGAAATCACAAACACAGAGATCCGAAGGACATTTGGCAGTCTGAAAAATGGAAAAGCTGCTGGCACAGAAAACATCCCTGCTGAAGCCTTGAAAGAGGGTGGAAACATAATCGTGGATCAACTCTACCACCTGTTCAACTTGATCTGGACAAATGAGAAAATACAATCTGATTGAAAGAAGGGCCTGCTGGTAAAATTACCCAAACATGGTGATCTGTCCCAGTGTGACAAGTGGAGAGGAATCACCTTGTTGTCCATACCAAGCAAATTGCTCACAAGAATCATGCTTGACAGAATGAAAGTTACTTTGGACAAAGCACTACGAGATGAGCAGGTAGGCTTCAGAAAAGAGCGGTCATGCACAGACCAAATTGCAACTCTAAGAATCATTGTTGAGCAATCGATTGAGGGGAAATCATCCCTATATATATGGTTTATAGACTTTGAGAGAGCATTTGACAGCGTAGATAGGGAAAACATCTGGAACATCCTCCACTACAGTGTGCCAGAAAAGTTTATAAACATCATAAAACGACTTTATGATTATGATGGTTTTCCCGCCAAGTCATCCATAATGGTCGACTCTCAGAGGATTTTGATATTACCTCAGGAGATAGGCAAGGCTGTTTGCTGTCCCCACTTAAATTTCTTGTGGTATTGGACTGGTTGACAAAGACAGCATATGGCAATTCCAAAAATGGCATTCAATGTACATTTTCAAAAAGACTTGAAGACCTTGATTCTTTTGAATTGGCAGATGACCTACCCTCCTCTCACACCGCCTACAAAAAGACATGCAGGCAGAACAAAGTCAGGGCCAGACTTGGAGAAGAAGCCTTCACCAAGATTTGTGCGCCTCCAATCTGCAATGAGGCAAAGGTCTGTGCCAAGGACAAAAAAAAAGATAGTGGCTCTCGTGTTTGAGAAATCATTGAGGGAAGGTGTTCTTCCTTCAGACTGGAAAGAAGCGCATGGCACACCCCTGTTTAAGAAAGGAGAAAAGAGTTCATCAGGAAATTATCGGCCTGACAGCCTTACAAGTGTGATATGCAAAGTTATGGAAGGAATTGTTAGAGACAGTCTGATTGACCATCTGACCTCAAATGAACTGTTATCAGGTTGCCAACATGGCTTTGTGTCTGGGCGTTCATGTGTAACCAACTTGTTAGCTACCCTAGAAGACTGGACATCTCTATTAGACAGTGGGTCTTCCGTAGACGCCATTTACCTAGATTTTTCAAAGGCATTTGACTCTGTCCCGCATAAGCGCCTAAAGGTCAAACTGAGGGCACTTGGAGTTCAAGGTGCAGTACTTGCATGGATTGTTAATTTTCTTACGGGCAGGGGCGTCAACGAGTTTGTGTTAACGGACAGTTGTCTGATTGGGCGTGTGTAGGAGTGGGGTGCCACAAGGCAGTGTGCTTGGACCATCACTTTTCGTAGCATTCATCAATGATTTACCAGAGACTGTATCAGGCTTGTGTTCTATGTATGCAGATGATACGAAAGTGTATGGGGAGGCTGACAGTGAGGTTGATATAAAGAGACTTCAGAGTGATCTTGATAGTTTGGTCGATTGGGCTGATACTTGGCAGCTAAAGTTTAATGCCGACAAATGCAAAGTGCTCCATTTAGGCAACAAAAACCAGAAAGCAACCTACAAAATGAGAAAACATGGGAGTGAGGAGATAATTGATTTACAAGAGACGACATTGGAGAAAGATCTGGGAGTTCATATGGACCCAGAGCTCAAGTTTTCACAGCATTTGGAAAGCAGGTCAACAAAGCTAACAGAATGCTTGGACTGATAAGGAGGTCTTTTGACTATCTTGACTGTGACACTATGAAGTTAATGTTTGCAGCTTTGGTCCGACCACATTTGGAGTTCGAAACTGTGTATGGGCACCTTACCTTGAAAAAGATAAGAAGCTTATAGAGAGTGTGCTTAGGCGAGCAACAAAGGTCATTGGTGGACTCAAGGACTTGAGTTATGAACAGCGCCTGAAAAGAGTAGGACTGCCAAGTATGGTCTATCGGCGTTTGAGAGGTGATATGATTGAGACCTATAAGTTCACACATTGCTTGTACGCGACTCAGGATAGGCTGTTCACAGTAGACAAAAAATCAGTCACCAGGGGCCACTCATATATACTTCTGAAACCCAGAGTTAAAACCACCCTTCGACAGAACTTTTTTACACAGAGAGTAATTGATCGTTGGAACGCATTGCCAGCAAATGTCGTTGAAGCGCCGAGTGTCAATGCTTTCAAGAACAGATTAGATGCTGTGATAGAAAGTTATGTGCATAGTGTAGAAGTGCCTCCCACCCAAAATAGCTATGATCAAAAGATCATAGAGAAAGTGTAGTGTAGGCTAGCCCCTGATCACAAGATCAGGTAGGGAAATGCATTAGATCAGTTGTGAACAAGACATTCAGTGACTGGAAAGACTCGGCGACAGGCCAGTGGCCTAATCAAGCGACGTCGATACCTTCTATTCTATTCTATAGAAGAGTGCTGTTGGGGCCCTTTGCCTTTGCTCCGCCAGGAACCAAGAAGAGGCCATATATTATATAAGTCGTCTATGAAATGAGTATTTAGGGAAAACGAGAAGAAGAGGTCATTTTCCACTAGAATAATGTTTGTTTACTGAATTGTTAAATATCAAATGGAAATGTCACCAAGTCGGTGAATGAATGAAATGGGATGGAAAATAACACTTAACTTACCATGCAAAAAGTTGAACTCGATAAAAAATTCATCAAAACATTTGTCGGGCACGAGAAGCTGAAACCCAGCTTACAAGAACCGCTGGTATGATAGGGCTGGTCGCGTTTGCAGCCATATTGAAGTCAACTCGATATTTATTATGTGGGAATTGTGTATGAAGTAACAGATAGTATAAATGCACGTCTACGTGCACAGGCAAAGGCAAGAGAGATGCACACCCCCAAGTCGCCAGAGATGATTGACAAAAATCAATGACAACGATGACGATGAACCGCTGAACTGTGAACTAGTGAACGCTAGACACTTGACAGTCGACAACGTCAATTTCTTAGAGTAGTCTCCCTTCGATCAAATGGAACTGGAGTTAGTCTGTATACTTATTTGTAGAACTGATAACCCAATTCCTTCTGGACCGACGTGTACATATATGCAGGTCTGACATCCGAAACAGTGTTGCAATGAACAACATTTTGCGTTATTTTTTGAGATTTCCATTACAACAATGAGCTCATAAGTTTAATCTGTTTTGCTTTTTTCGTTTTTTTTTTCGTTTTTTGTTTGTTTTATTATTTTTTTGTTTTGTTTTGTTTTTTTTGTCGTTTTTTCTTTTGTTTTTTTTACTCCCTTTATGCTACCGTAAAACCGGGTTAAAATAATGTTAATGTTGCTGCTTGAAGCTCGAAGGAAAAATTAATGTGAGCTTTTAAGTTTTGTCATTGTATTTTTTTTCCACTCAATAAAACTTTTTTTCCAAAGTAAAAATTAAAAAAAATATTAGTTTCATCTTCAACATCAATCCCTTTGGGATTAACACCATTTTGGGATGGTGGGAAAAAATTAACCAGTTGATTTTTTACCTATCAAAACATGAAATTGGTGACACAACCTTCACACGTGCTGGGACAAGCATGGTGGTTGACTATAGATAGTATGCGCTTGGCTAAAGAGCTCGCAACATTGCCATCCGGAAGTATAACGGACCAACACACAAAACTATGTGTAACCATGATCATTCATAGTCAGGTATATCGTAGCCATCGTTATGTTATAGCCTGTCACTGAAATCCAAGAGGACTGGCAGTTTGACGTCATTATTTGTTTTTTTGCACCGCCTAGATAGTTGTCGTTAGTAGAGCTCATGGAAACAAGTTATTTCATTGGTTGAACTATTGAATACAACTCACGATTTGTTTTCTTTTGTGC
This sequence comes from Berghia stephanieae, assembly GCF_034508935.2. Classification (NCBI taxonomy): domain Eukaryota; kingdom Metazoa; phylum Mollusca; class Gastropoda; order Nudibranchia; family Aeolidiidae; genus Berghia; species Berghia stephanieae. The sequence continues at coordinate 6,212 of NW_027625457.1, forward strand.
AAAAGACTGGCATTTTGACGTCATTTTTTGGTCAGTGCCAGGCCATGACTTTACGAAGGCCACACACTGACCGTAGCCATGGTATATATATACTCACTTTTGTCATTCTTAGGCAAATCTGCATGCCATTCTCTGTCTTCCTCTAAATCTCTTTCCTTCGATAATCCCAGACGTTACCAGCTTTTCTATCCCGTCTCTTCTCCACACATGTTCTTTGAAGCAAACTCTTCAATTTCGGAGTCTCGTTCACTCTCTCAACTCGCGAGCAGATAGATTCGGTGTTTTTTTTTTTTTTAAGTTTTTAATCACAAAAAAATATGTACTTTCGACGATCTGCACTTATCTTATAGTTTTTTTCGAAACCAGTGTGAATGGCAACAGGACACTTTTTGCCTCTGTCATTCGAAACCGACGTATTTTCCTTCTGAATCACAACTCTCTCATCTATAAATAGCTGCTATCTTGTTGACGCTATTACGTCTCCTAGTAACTATTCTCAAAGCATGAAGTCTTGCCTCAGCAAATGACTAAAACTTGGCCAAACTTAGTCCGAAGGTGCTGTGATTTTAGTCCCGGACTTGCTCAGTCAGTTCACATGAAATCCGATATTTTCAAGTCATTTACTAAAGTCAGAGATGGTCAGAGACTAAGCGCTGGTCCGCGTTCATGAAATGGCCCCGGAAGTCAATATTTGAAGGAAAGACGAGGAGGAGGATGCCAACGAAATAGATGGTTGGGAAACATAAAAGAAATGACTATGAGTATGACGAATGATTGCTCGGAGATGGCGCTAGCAGAGAAATGTGAAAGG
>NW_027625458.1:0-7022 GCF_034508935.2 Berghia stephanieae
CCGAGGGACTCAAGTTCCACCCCCAATAGCCCCAAAGGGGAAACAAATACTAAAAACGCGAATTTAGATCAAAAGCGGAATCAATTTAGTTTTGATTGACATGCTTTTGCAACAGAAAATGTAATAGACAATCCAAAAGTACTCAAATGATAAAATATAAAAGTGTAAAAATGTGCAGATTGTGTAAAAAACTAAAAAGGGGCCAATAATAATAGAGGACACACAGTCCTGGCATCTCAAGTCAGAGCAAAGCATTAAACGATGGATTTAACCTTGTCAGGACCCTAATCTCAACACAGGACTTATCAAACAAACGCGCTTGCCACACACAAATACACAGGGCTAAATGAAATGGGGAAAGAAGCTGACCTTACTCAATAATAATAATGGGCCCTTTGACCTCATAATTGGAGTAAACATAATAATACTTGGTCAACCACCCCCCAAAAAATATAATATAAAAATATAACTTTAAAGGGGACGAGATACACAAAAGTATGTTGATTGACCATAGTTGCTGACGAAATAAGCCATAGCTCAGTTTTTTTTGTTTTACAAGAGATTTTTTATTTTATTTTCCTTGTTTGGGAAAGCTGAAAAGCAGAATTTTGCCTTAATGCAAAATGTAAGACCAATTAAGTGGAATTATTCTGCGAAAAGGGGAAGGGTAGGAGCCTCTAGTCAAGGTCATGCTTCTGGTATGCCAATTCCTCTGCAATGATTTTTTCTGTCCCATAACCAACTTTAAAACTGCATCGATCAGCTGGACTTTTTTTTCAGTGCTAGTTGCCATTGTAGTTGTAGACTTGACTTGAATTCTTGATAAAATTGATACTAAATTAAAGGCCATTACATAGGATGGCCTGGGATTAGAACCAAAAAGTTGCGACAATGTAAATGTGAGATGAGCAATCAGAGTTATTTGATACTGCTAATGTACATTGACATGGGCATCAAGCAAACCACCTACATCACATCGGTGTGCGCCAATCGTTTGCGGATACTCTTAAACCATTGAAAATTCTTACTGGTAGCTTTTTTACTGTTGGAAATACTTTTTATTGTGGTCATGAGTGAAAGAACATCGACTTAAGCGACATCGACTTATGTGGATTTTTTTCTTTTTAAATAATGTTATATAGGAAAGGGGAGGGACCAAGAAAAAAATCGGGAAAATCGACTTAAACAAACGTCGACATATCTGGAAATTATTCTAAATGTAAGAATAAAAAGGTTTTCAGCTTTATTATAGGAGAAATTTTTAAACTGAATTAATACATTACTTTCAAAGTATTGATGCATAGAAGAGTGCTTCCATTCTTTATATAATTATTTAGTACAAAATAAGTAACCAACCTGTGTCTGATGAGGTTACGGTACATCAAATCTGACAACAATTCTTTCTTGGCGAATTCAATGGTATTAATACTAAAAGTGGAGGAAAATGAATGAAAAGAATTTGGGAAATTTTGGCAAATTGGGAATTTAATTTACATTCAGGGGGAGTGATGCTTTAAAAGTCAAAGAAACTGTCTTTATCCCCCTTCATTCATATTGTGACAGAAATTCGAATTTCACCTCAACGTTAAAAGAGTCAATAAAATTAACAAAATTGTTTCAGTGAATTCTAAGTTACAGCATAATAACCAATTCAAAGTACTAAATCAGTTAAAAACATTTTCAACATTAATACCACCATTGTGTAAAGTCACATTCTCATTTCTTTTTGTGGTTTTTAAAACGGCACTTGCAACACTTTAAGGTCATTTAGGTGCCAGAAAAAGGGAAATAAAAAGGGAAAATATTTAGATCTGACTTAAAAGCAATAAAGAAAGTTGACATGAGACTGCTTCAAAAGGAACAGAAGATTACATGAGCAATCTATCAATGTACCTACCTTGACATTATTAAAAAATCCAATCCGGACACAAACAAAGGACTCACTAAAAGGATACACTCAAATGTTTACAAACATATACTCAAAAATTTAAAAAAGATATAGTAACAAACAGATGATTTACATTCAAAAAATATCTTTCAAGAAAAGGAACTTTAAATTTAACTGCCCCGTCTAAGCTAAAGATCCCTGTCAGGGTCAGAAAAGAACCCTGAGATATGTCAATCCAGAACAAAGCCGAGAGCATTTTGAAAATGAAAACAATAACAGGGAAACCTCAACACCCACTATGGGAGGTCAAAGGCTTTCCCAAAAACCATAAATTTATGAATTCTTCAGAATGAACCATTGTGAGTTGCATCTTATAAAATTAAAAGAGAGAGAAAAGCTAATATTTTGATGCTGCAAAATCTTGCTTTAGAATAAAATCATCATATCCCAAAAACAATACCGACAATTGATTATAAATTAAAAATTTTACCAAATAAATTTGATTTTTGGTTGCTGTGCAATTAACACCCCAATTCAAAGTCAGAATGTACAGAAACATCTACATACATGACTCCGATAAGACGATGCCCAGGGGAACCGAGAAAAAAATCGACTTATCCAAAATCAACTTAACCGGAGGTAACCCCAAAAGAAACAAAAACTCATTTGAACAAAGCAAACCAATCTAGAATAAGTATGTCCCTTCATATCGCGCGGGCTCTGTATGTCTCAGAGTTACCCCCAATAGCCCCATAGAGAATCAGAAACATAACAACGGAATTTGAGATTTAAAAAAGCGGAATCAACTATTGTTATTGACTATGAAAATGCTTTGCAACAGAAAATGTAAAGACAATCCAAAAGTACTCAAATGATTAAAAATAAAAAATGTGTAAAAATGTACAGAATTGTAAAGACTAAGAATGGGTCAAATAATAATAGAGAACACACAGTCCTGGCCGCTGAGAGCAAAGCATTGAATGGATGGATTTAACCTTTGTCAGGACCCTCCTCCCCCCACCCCCTCCCAAAATACACCACCTAATCAAGCAAACGCCGCCGGTACAACACACAACACACACACACACGGACACAGGCTAAAATTAAATAGGAAAAAAGCTGACCGTACTCAAATATATTATTACCGATTGAAGCCAACATATAATATTCCCAAAGGGTCATTGACCTCACGAATTTCGGAGTCACAATAAAAATAATAATACTTCGTCAACCCCCCTCCCCAAAAATAAAATATTATCCGACATCAGCAGCACACACTTTGAAGAACTAATCAGACATACAAAATGTGTGTGATTGACCATAGGGGATGACGAAATAACCATAGCTCACTTTTTTTTCGCTAGAAGTTTTTTTTTTTAATTTTCCTTGATGGAAAGGGAAAACGGAATTTTTGCCTTTGAATGTGAATGTATACCAATTAAGTGAAATTATTCCGCGAAAAGCTGAAGGTAAGGGGCCTCTAGGTCAAGGTCCCTGCTTCTTGTAAATCGTCGAGACAGAAATAGCGGTATGCCAATTTCCTAAAGGGGATGATTTTCTGTCGCATGCCAAACTTTTCCAAAAGCATCGAATCTTGAATCTTCCTTTTCCGCATAGTTTGCCATTGTTTTTGTAACTTGACTTGAATTATTCTTGATAAAATTGATACTAAATTAAAGGCCTTACATAGGATGGCCTGGGATTAAACCAAAAAAAAAAATCTTGAACTGAAGTTGCGAAATGTAAAATTTGAGATGGAGAAATTAAAGTTAAATTCAATACTGCTCATGTACATTGAACACGACGTCAGGCAAAAGCACCTACATTACATCGATGTGCCCAACTCGCGATATTCTTAACCACTTAAAATTCTTACGGGTAGCTTTTTTAACCAAGGGAATACTTGTTTATTTGTGATTTTTTTGTAGTCATGAGTGATAAAAACATCGACTTAAGCGACATCGATTTATGTGGATTTTTTTTTTTTACTAATTTTGTATAGAAGAAGGGGAGGGACCAAGAAAAAAATCGACTTAGGTAAAAATCGACTTAGGCAACGTCACGTATCCAGAGTGCACGTAATTGTAAACACCATAAAAAAAATTGTTTATTTCCGTAATAATTTTTTTTTTAAACACAGCCTCGCTAAAGAATGTCAGTAAAAAGAATAGGAATCAGTAAACCTGTCCTTTTTTACTTACAGAAGTGTCCTTTTTGTTGAAAATATCTTTGAAAAAAGTCATTCACCATCGCCACTGCTCCTGTAAAAAAAAGTTTAAAATATCAATAAATAATTTTTGAAAACTGCTTCATTGGTGCTGCTAATAAAATGTAGAGATGTGAAATAGACCCATTTATCCCCAGGACATTAAAAGACCTGCCTACTTCTACCAAAATATTCGTAAAATTACAAATTTTGGCTCCATTTCAGAGCAAAAAAGCTACTCAAAATTTAACAAATCTTATACTAGTCACATAGTGTAAGGGCTTTGATACTGGGGAAAGTGTTTGTTTTGTGTTTCAATGTTTGTTGTTATTTGGCTATTGAGTTGTTGTTGTGAATTGTTTTCAGTTGGGTAACCTTGGGTGTCACTGTGATTCCATTCATTGTTGTGTGTTGTTTCTTCCTGTGACTAGAGTTTTGTGATGTCACAAAGGTATAAAAACCCGGGGTTGCATTCATTTCGAAACGATAATGGATTGTTGATTTAAATTAGTCAATGTTGACTCTTGATTTATTACCAGACGACTATTCGCGCGATCTTGTTGTTGTGTTTCAATGTTGTTGTTATTTGGCTATTGAGTTGTTGTTTTGAATTGTTTTCATGTTGGTAACCTTGGGGGTCACTGTGAGTTCCATTCATTTTTTGTGTGTTGTTTCTTCCTTGACTAGAGTTTGTGATGTCCCCAATGGTATAAAAACGGGGTTTTCATTTCATTTCGAAACTGATAATGGATGTTGATTTAATTAGTCAAGTGTTGACTCTTGATTTTATTAAACCCTACGACTATTCGCGCGATGCCTTGATACATGGCATTTTAACCACCCATAATGTCCTTTACATAATAGAGAACGCCCACTTCGGTGGAGACTTTTTCTTTATTATTTCCCCATAATTTACCTATAATAACCCTGCCTTTTAAAGTGTATGGGAGCACTCATTTCACAGGAATTAGCTTCTTCCAGGGAAAGAGTTCTTGTAAACAAATCAGAAATTTTGGGTCTAAAAACTTGTTTCATCTGATTATGTTGTAAGTAAGCGCCTTGAATTGAATTCCCCCTGGTCTAGCTGTGGTTTTTTTTTTATTGCTTAACCAGAGAGAAAAGCTGCAGTTATGCAGTTTTACAGCCATTTATAGGGTCGGCCCAAATTTTTTTTGGACTGGCGAATTACGATCTCACTAAGCTCAATTTTTTCTTCGAAACTTCCGAGTTCAATTTTTGTTTACTTTTGCCCAAAAACATGTGCAAATTTTATTTCCACTCTACAAAATGGAGCAAAATTGGTGAGTACAATTCAATAATTTTTCTTGAAAGTGCATGAGGGCTTAATCAACCTTTTTTTCAGAGAATTAGCCTGGTGAACCATTAATTGGGGTCATGGTTTCACTCCCACACTGATGTCATGACTGGAGATTGGAATCCAACCATGCAGGTGAGCTAAATTAAAAATTTTGCATGTCTAACTTAAATACTTCCCAAATTTTTGGGACAATCAACAATACAATTCTATGAATAATATACAAAAATTGCCCAAGTTGTTGCTTAACAATCTCACTGTGCTTTCTAAGCAAAGGTAACCGTCAGTACATCTGTCTTTATTTAGATGATGAAAGCTTAGGCACCCATGTAAAAGTTTTCTACTCACCAAACACAGAAACCTTTTTCCCCAGCTATACATGCTCCATAAACCCCCTATATATAAATTTTCTCTTGAATTCTTTACACCAACTCTGTTAACATATCCACTTGCCTTTGATTTTGGGTTTGTTTTTCTTTTGATTTTTTTTTTTTTTTTTTTTTTTGGGGGGGTTCATACATATCAAAGTTTAATCAATCAATTATTGATGACATTTTGAAAATCCAGCTTCAGTCATGAAAAGAAAAATCATTGGAGAATCTGAGGACAAACCCTAGAAGTTGGGACTCTGGGATTCTTTGAATACTCAAAAAGAATCCTCCTTAAGTAAAATAATTTGATATTATATAATAAATTATAATATAATACAGCAAACAATTGGCACATCTATTATTTCCAAAATTTAATGGGTTGATTTTTTTCTTTGACAAAAGTACTGAAAAATGAGAACTTGTTTCATTCAATGAGTTTGACAGAGCTTAAATAAAAAATGACATACGATTCTTTTTTAATCAGGTTCTTATGAACATCAAACTCCTCTAAGATAAATCCCTTTTCCCAAATCTATGGACCATCAAACTGATATGTGGGGATTTCTGGTATGGCATCTTTAATAAGTCCTTAATATTCTGTAAAATAAACATATTTTTAAGCACATAAATTTGAACGGAAAAGGGACAAAATCACACTTATTATTATTTCTATGTTTAAAGCCTTTTTTTTTTTCCCCAAATCTTAATTTCAATATCTCTTTATGAGAGTCCTATTATCTCAGGTCATGAGAGAAAAAAAGCTATGATTCTTTGTGAGAAATTCGAATCCACGAGCTTTTAATCCAATGGCAATGACTGATCACATCCCCACAGATCTACCTTCATCATTAATTGTTTTACCATATACTGACTAATGCTACTGGAAAACTCTTTAGAAAATATAATAGACAGCTTTTATCATAACTTTAGCCACATTCATGAAAAAAAAAGGGGGACAGCACTACTCAAAGTCACACAGGACACAATAGAGACCATTTTGATTCTTTCATGAAATTGGTAGTTCATAGGAAAAAAATTTTTGACGTCTTGATTCTCGATTTGCTAAAAAAGAAATGCATAAATACCACCTAATATATTTAAAGCAGCCTCTCTGATACAAACTCTAATCTTTAAAAATGTTCCAATGCAACTTTGGACATTTTCTCTTTCTTAGTTCCAAACTCTTCAATCTTTAAAAAAAAAAAGAAAATATCTTTTACTAATTGAGATATGAATAAAAAT
>NW_027625459.1:0-7022 GCF_034508935.2 Berghia stephanieae
CCCACCCCCATCCCACCCCTCTCCTTCTTCCTTCTCTCTTCTCTCTCTCTCCTTTCCTCTCTTTTCCCCTCTCTCTCTCTCTCCTCTCTCTCTCTCTCTCTCTCTCTCTCTCTCTCTCTCCTCCCCCCTCCCTCTCTCTGATGATCCCTCAAAATATCCAAGGCCCATAACTAAAAAGTTGTTCTTTTAAACCCTTAATTTTTTGTTTTGTTTTCTTTCTTTTTAAAAATTAAAAAAATAAATTTTGTTTGTTTGTTTTTGTGTCGATTTTCTCCCGACTCGTATTGTTACATAAAAGGAAATGCACAATTTTGACGTTTTAAACTATGTTCTAAATAAAAATTATAATATTTTAAAGTGAGTAAAAGTAAATAAATATAAATATAAAAAAGTTAAATGCGTTCAAACTTCTAAAAGTCACTAGGAATGGTGTCAACGTGTTGAAGTTGAAAATTAAGAATTTGTTTGCCAAGGGAGTACAAAAAAATAAATAAATAAATGAAAAAAAAAACAAGAAAGAAAGAAAAAAAATAGTATGCCTAGAAAGGAGCTTGAACACCTAACCCACCTACCCCGGGTTACAGTTATGCTGTGCTAAATCAGCCGGCCACCTCGCCTTCTTGCACTCAGCCCAAACAGTTCAGCCCGTATATTATAATCTCTTCCGGTGGACTGAATACCACAGCTGTGTTTCAGTCCACTGGTGGACTAAAAAACACAGTTCCAACAGTAATATTAGTCAGATTACTATGAAAATTTCGTAAATTACGAAGTTTGGGCTCCAATTTCAGAATTTCATGAGCATTTCTAAGTCATTAAAAACTTAGTGAAAATAAAAAGTTGATGGTATCATTTTAAAGATTTTGAAGTGTAATTTAAACATTCTAGGGTAAATTTTTGTTGATCAACAAAGTAAACTATAGTGACTACTCTTTTTATCTCCTAAAAAAATAAGAATTTTAAATTTTTCAATAAGGCAGGGGTTTCTATATTAGCTGTCACAGGCCTGTAAATTTTCTGACAATTGTTGGGTTTCTGACAGTACGATTTTACTCAATATATTGTGTTAAGTGCTGACATTAAAAAAAAATTAAATTAAAAGTAAAAATAAAAATTCGTAAATTAAAAAAACAGAACCAACAAAAAATAAAATAAAGAGTTTTATTTCATGCCTCGAAAAAAATCTTTTTTTTTTTCCGTTTCGAATTCTACTGTTGGAAAAGGATCCAAGACAACGTTGATATGTATATCATCCAAAGGTGTATGGAGCTGGTGAACGTGAGTTCATTGATATTCGGGGTATTTAGGAGTATGCTATACCATTTTTCGCATCATCTGCAAGGTTGAGACTATCATTCTGGGGTCAATGCAGAGGTGTTTGAGACTGGATAAGAACGTTTGCTGCCTTTCATCAAAGCACTCACCCTTATTGCATTGGACAACGCTACAATTCTGGGGCCCATGATCACCTCAATGCTCCAACTTCGGCAACTATAAAAACTGATATGTTCTGGCCCCAATCAGACGGCACTTATATTCTATTTGTCAAAGGCTCAACTAAAACCAAAAAGAAACAACCAGAACCAGTTTCAAAGCAGTCTGTCTAATCAATGAGTTTTGACACGAGGTTGCACGACTTTCCCCATATCACTGTGAGCGCAATCCAATCGAACTCTTTGGGACCCAAGTAAAGGGAAAGATGAGAGGGTGGAAACACCAAATTTACTCTCACTGAAGCAATAAATGATATGACAAGGGAAGACGGGGAAAAAAGGCGTGCTCCAACCATAGCGAACTGGAGGAAAATTAGATTTCATTGGTTAGAGTGATGCCATGAAATTTTTCCCGTTTCATTTCTCCTTTTCCTCATCTTCATCACTAGACTGTGATGATTGATGTATCCAGTATGTCTTTGTTTTTGGGTTGGTGGGGTTGTTGTAGATGTTGTTATTTGCTGAACACATAGACATATTTATGTGGAATAATGTATCATAAATTTGATGAATTTCTACTTTTGACCAGTTTACATTAAATTTATGAAATCCTCTTTGGCAAAAACACGAACTATTTTCTATAAATTTTGCAATCAAAAAGATGTTGAAAGTGCGTTATGTTCACTTTCATTTGTATTCATCAGTAAGGTGTATTGATAGTAATAAAATGTAGATGTCTGATAGTTCAGGATTGCCATTTCGTTCCTTATAATAGATTACTGAGTGTATATTGTTTAAGTTTCAATTTTAACCGTACTTTCCATTTTAACGAATTCCTTCAAAATGGATAAGCGGAAAAGTCATAATTTTGTACTGTAAATCATCTGTGAGTTGCGATCCTTACCAGTTATCTATTTGATACAACTGTTATAAGCGAAATCCTTTCCTATTGTTTTACAATTAATGTAAAAATATTTTTTTATTAAGACAAATTGATTCAGAGGTTCATACAAACTTGCATTGAGGGGCAGCTGAGAAGAAGAAGAAAAACATGGGCCACTTATTAAAAATCTGACTATAGTACTATTATTACTACTAACTACTACTACTACTACTACTACTACTACTACTAATACTTATACTACTACTACTATACTATACTACTACTCTACTACTACTACTACTACTACTACGTATTACTACTACTTCACTACTACTACTACTACTACTACTACTACTACTACTACCACTACTACTATTACTACTACTACTATACTACTATACTACTACTACTACTACTACTACACTACTACTACTACTACTTTACTGCCCACTACCACTACTACTATTACGCTACTACTACTACCACTACTGCTACTACTACCCTACTACTACTCCTACTACATCATACTACTCACTACCACCACTACCACTTTCCACTCACTACTACTACTTACTACTACTACTAACTACTACTTACTATACTACTACTATACTACTACTACTACTGCTCTACTACTCTACTACATCACTACTACTATACTACTACTACTACTACTAACTACTACACTACTACATACTACTACTATACTACTACACTACTACTACTACTACTACTATGCTAATACTACTACTGCTAATACTACTACTGCTACTACTAACTACTACTCTATACTAAATACTACTACTACTACTAAATACTACTAACCCACTATACTACTATACACACTACTACTACTACTTTTTATATTACAGTCACATCTGGGATATCATTGGAAGAGTCACTCTAGAAAGAAAAAGTATTTTTAAATGTTATATTTACTTTCCCCCCCTCCACTCCAGACACACACACGCGCACACACTCCACACACACATGCACACGCACATAATAACTGATATTTAAGTTATTGGAAATGGGTTTTTATAGAGGTAAATTTTATGTAGCAAAAACCCATTGATTAATTTCCTAGGTCGAAAATTTGACTCTGAAATTTTGCTGGAAACTCTGTTGTAGTCGTGTTAGTAATTGATGATGTGGTTGAGGTGGTTTTTAGTAGTTGTGGTAGTGATGATGATATGGTGGTGGTGGCTGTAATAGTAGTGGTAGTAATGAGTTATGGTGGTAGGGGGTTGTAGTAGGGGCAGTGATGATGATGTGGTGGTAGAAATGTTGGGGGGGGGGTATTTCCCCTGAGTCCCTGGTTCCACCCCCCACTGTGCCCACATCCCATAACTTCGGACGGTTTTGTTGGGTTTTGGACGGGTTTCATAAAAAAGAAAAGCACCTTTTTTTTGGGCATTTATCACGTTTCTATATGTTTATCTCTTTTGAATATATCTAATGACTGTTTTAGCTCATTCTGTCATTCATATTTTTTTTGTTATTTGTTTTATCCAGGTGCAATCATTTGGAATGTAGAATTCATGCATGGCTGAAGATTTATTGAACAAAGGGCCCCCATTATAGAACACTATGTGATGGATGCCAGATCAGGAAATATCTGTGAGAACAAATAATTAATATATAAAATATATAAAAGGAGCTATTTATAAAATATTTCAAGTATAATTTTTATCAACTTCTTCACTTCCTGATGAGAGCGAATGCTCGAAACAATATTGTAGAAGTTGATCATAATTATACTTGAAATATTATATTATAATATATGTAAGTAACCCTACAACATTTTATATATATATATTCAATATATATTCAAGTAACCCTACAACAGTTCTTATATACTTATTGTTACTGATAAAGAAATATGAAATGAATGGGGTTGTTTCAGTCACGATCTTTTGATTGATGTGAGAACTTCCCGGAAGGTATTATTCACCAGCTGCACTATTTGTACATATTTAATATTGGAGAAGAAGTTTGAATATCTCATAATTTCTTGGGGGTGCCACTGTTATTTTTTTCTACCTTGGCTATGTTTGGTTTCTTTTCCCCCCCCCCCCCCCTTTTTTTTTTCTCTTTCTCACTCTCCCAGTAAAACTTGCCTTTGTGGAATGCTATCTTTACTAACTGTTGATGCTATATCGTTGTTTTTCTCTGATTATGAATTAGGTAGTTTATTATGATGCATTTCTCTGAGCGAATCTATTATGTATGTATGTATGTATGTAGTAAAGTATATATGTATGTATGTGTGTGTGTGTGTGTGCGTGCATGCGTGTGTGCGTGGTGTGTGTGTTTGTTGGTATGTAGTTATGTAGGTCAGCCTGAACCTTCATTCCCTAAAAAAAAAATTTTCTACACCCTCACTAGATGAAAAATGGCAAACGCCTCCAAAATAAACACAAATTTAAATTTGGCCAAAGTTATTTTGGGTGGATCTTTTTGAAAAGTGTGTCCGCTAAAATATTTTCTTAAATTAAAAGATGTGATTCTGGTACAGGCAGTTTACTGACGTCGTTGTTCTTTTTTAAGTCCCCAAAACGTTTTAAAAACTTCTTTAACTGGTGGGGTTCCTGACCTCCCATAGTGGGCAGGGGGGTATATACTGTGTCTTCTTTCCCCTTATATTTTGTTTTCCAAAATGCTTTCTGTCTTTGTCTTGGAAGGATTAATTGGTTTTATCCTGGGCCCTGGCAGAGTCCTAGCTGGGAGGGGGAAAAAGTCAAATGCTTAGTTATTGTTTTTTTGGAAAGATATTTTTTTTCCTTGTAAATCATCTCTCTGTTATGTATTATTATTTGTTATTTTAATGTATAATGTAAGATTTGAGTGTATTCCTCTTTTTTGGATTTTGTGCTTGTGTCCGGATGAGACTTATAGGTGATCTCAAACTAAGTACATGGGTGGTATGCTCTTGGAACACATCTGATTCCCTATTTGTTCCCAGTTCCCCTATGACTTACTTTTTTTTGGGGCTTTATTGTAATTTTAGAACTTTTTACTATCCCATTTTCTTCCTTTTTTCTGGAGCTGTATACCTAAATGTGTTGCCAAGCGCCGTTTAAACCCTTAAAAAAACAAAACAAAACAACTTCTTTAAGATTTAAGACTGGATGAGTTTACTACCCATTTTCATGAACTGACGTCTCCAGGAAGACTAGTTAGAGAAGTCCTTGGGGTTAGCCACGCTCTCTCCTCCAGTTTCATACTCAATCTAAGTTTCCTGATGAAATTAGCACACTTGCTATAAATGCCGCTTGCAGCTCTCGAGTACAACAGCCTATTTCATATATTATTATCCATTGTCATACTCCAAAAGCTGCAAGATCTGTAACCATCCTCAGATACAGTTCTCACGTTGTAATTAGATGTACAAAATTAAAATTAATATATCAAAAACGACACATTAGAATTGTTGAAATTATTTTTGACAAAAATATCAAAAAACGACAGAACTCAAATTTTTAAAGACACTTTCTCAGCCCAAGTTTTTTCAAACTGGTGACAATCCTCATTTAATAGTAACAGTAATGGCCCAACGGGACAATCAACAAGTTGGTTGAAATCTCTGTCCCGTTTGATGCTCTATTAATAAGTCATTCCAAACCAAATTTGAAAAGTACTTCCTTTTGCATGGAAGTAAAAAGCTCTTGGATATAAGTCCAAGGTTATAGTTCTTTATGTAGGTAGCCTCGGCTATGGGCCATGGTAGATTTGTGAATGGCTAACGATTCTGGGATAAAAAGCAAAGAAGCAAAGTCCTTTCAAAATATATAAGCAACAGTGCCATCATTGGCTCTTACAAAGTTTGGAGAAAAGGACTAAAATTCATCATCATTTAAAAACTACATATTTAATATATAGTTATTTGTCTATTTATGTGTCAATCTATTTGTCAATTAATCTAAAGTTTAAATTTGTGTGTTTATTGAAATAATCATTTAATTTTTCATTATATTGTTGTTGTTCTTATTGTTGGGGTTATTATTATTATTTTATTATTATTATTATTATTATTATTATTTTATATTATTAATATTATTATTATTATTATTATTATTATTATTTTTATTATTATTATTTTAATTTTTAATTATTATCATTAATTATTATTATTATTATTATTTTTATTATTATTATTATTATTATTATTATTATTTATTATTATTATTATCATTATTATTTTTTATCATTATTATATTATTATTATTACTATTATTATTATTGGTAGTGGTGGTGATAGTAGTGGTGGTAGTAGTGCTTTATTGTCATTGTTATTATTATTATTATTTTTATTAACATCATCATCTTTTCATCATCATCATCTCATCACATTCATTCATCATTTTTTATTATTATTATTATTATTATTACTATTTTTATTTTTTGATATTATTATTATTATTATTATTATTATTATTATTATTATTATTATTATTATTATTATTATTACCATCATATAATTATTAGCATTGTTATTATCATCATCATCATCATCATCATCATCATCATCACATCATATCATCATCATCACCATTACAGCATTATTATTATTATTTTTTTTATTATTATTTTTATTTTTTTATTATTATTATTATTTTATTTTTATTCATTGCTACAATTGTTATTGTCTCGTCGATCTCCACCACCCTCATAACCCCCATATTATTGTCATCATGCATCATCAT
>NW_027625460.1:0-7021 GCF_034508935.2 Berghia stephanieae
AAAAGATGGGGGGGGAAGGGAAACCCTGGGGGTTTTGTTATTTTTTTCCCTTTCCCTCCGTAAACCCCGCGCATCCAGTTGCGCACCCACGCTGATTCAAACCCAAATTTTTAAATTACTAAAAAATTAATCAAAAAATTAAACTCATTTTAAATTAAAAAACCTTCGAAACCCGTGCCTTTTTTAAACTATACTTTTGATGCTTATATCTTAATTTTAATATAAAATAGATGGGATAGATCCCGGGGCATCATTGAGTACTATAAAGAAAATTTAGATAATGATTTGCTTCCATGGCCAGTGTTGGGGAAAGTCCGTTTTAAAGGGTAACATTTTTTTGACGTCACTTCCCTCGTATAGAATACGTATAGTAACCAAATGATCATTTTTTTTATTTTTAAAAACATTGGGAAACACATAAACAGATGAATTTTCTAGCCAGAATGAAGAAAAAAAAATACCCCCAAAAATTTTCTTTGCGGGGCCGGACGTGACTTCAGACTTTTGAATCCGAAAAAACCCCCAAACCCCCTTCCCTTTATTTTGGTAAAATAGAAGAGCCCTTTTGGATTTTAAACTAAGAGCGGAATAAAAATGAATTTCGGGGTTTATAGTTTTTTTAAAACTCGAAAACCCCCCCCAAAAACGCGGGGTGGAGTACCCTTTTTGATGTCATGGGTTTCCCAAAACGCTCGGGGGGTATTGCAACTACCCTTTTTGGTGGGGGGGAAGGGTTACATTTTTTTGCAAACAATAACTAACCCCGGGGCGGGAGGAAAGGGGTTTTTTTTTTCGGCCGGCCATTAAAGAGCATGGGGATTAGTCGAACACTTTGATATGCTTGACCAAAATTTCTACGGGGAATGGACAGTGTCGGTTAAATAAAAAGAATAAAAACTTGTTGTTTACCAACCTTTTTTCCACTCTAAAGTTCCTATCCCTCTATTATAAAAAAATTTGGGATTTTACGAATGACAAAACGACCAACAAATTGGGGAGTTACAAGTTATTCAAAATAAGAATAGGTTTTTTTTAAAAGTTTACAATAACCCCTTATCAAGGGGTTCCACTTTTCATCAAAAAAAGTCAAAACCTTTTTTCCCAAATTTTTAAAATCAAACAAAGTAAAAAAGTTAATAATTTTCCCCCGGGGAAAATTTTGGGTTCCATATCTAAAATTTTTAAAATTTTTTTGAATCAAAGGGGGAAACATCCGGCGAAACTGGAAATCCGGCCCTTTTTCCCCTTCACAACAAATTGGGTTTTACTGATTGAAACAGTCTTGACTACTCCCCCTGGATATTTGGTGGTTGTGGGCTTTTGGGGGGGTTTTGAATTTTAGATTTAAAAGGGGCCCCTTGGCTATTGTTTGTGACGCGCGGGATCATTTATGGCGCGGGAGTTTTCTTGGGTTTTATGTTGAATAATGTAAGGGTTTTTTTCAAAGGCGATAGGGGTAAAACCCGAGAGTACTTCGGGGGATTTTTTTTAAATTTTCACTGGGAGTAAATAGATTACACCCTTTGATCAAATTTTTTTTTGGGGAAACCCTAATTCTTTAGGCAATAAAAATTATGGGTTTTTCCCTTGTTATTATTTTCCTTTGGGGTTGGGGGGAAGAAAATTGGGCGATTTTTTTAAACGTTATCTATATTTTTAATGGGGCATATCTTCTGGGCATCTATGGCCCAAACAGCCAAACGACATCTTACGAAGGCCTTGCTAGCCTCTTCGTCGCAAAGAGGTTTCCCCATGTTTTGGCTTAAAATTCGGGTTTTTGGGAAAGGGTTTTAAATTTGGTTTTCAAACGGCTCTTTTGATTATGCTGAGGAAAAAAAGAAAAAAATGAGTTATGGGGGCCCTTTTTATCCATTATTATTCTCTTTACCGACATGTGAGAAACTAGATGGAGGGTATGTGAGCTGACCCGTAACGAAATTTTCTACTCATAACCAAATTTTCCGCGGATTAAAAAAATTTTTACAAAATGTTTTTTAATGGGCGGCTAGCTAAAGTGGCCTTGTGGGGTTTGGGCACTCGCCCCGGGGCATCGGGAAAGGGGGGCGGGTTCCAGCCTTCTTAGGGGGAAAAGTTGATGCTCGGGAAAGGCCTTTTTCACCCCCCAATAAATTTTCTATAAAATTTTTTACTTGTTGCTTTCTCTCCCCCTAATTTAGGTGTAAAAGTGTATTTGACCATTAACGTGCTGTCCCCCGGGAAATTTTGGGAATATCGACCAAAATCAAATTTACAACTATAACGGGTTTTACATTTTAAATGTTGCTTTGGACAGGACCCCTTTTTTAAAACGCTCGGGGAAAACATTTAGTGGGTTTTTCGCTAAAATATAAATAATTAATAAAAATAATTATTTAAAAAATAAAAAAATCTTATTTGTAAAGTAAATATGACCCCCTAAATATGATCGCATTTCCCTTTGGGGGCGGGAAAATTTTTGGGGAATTTTCTTAAAATCAATTTTTGGGAAAAGCGTCTGTTGATTTCTAACAACGAAGCCAAAAACACACCCCCACAAGACTATATATTTTTCTTCTTTTGCCTGATTTGGGGGGACCCCATTCACTCCCGGGGGCATATCTTAGCAAAAGTTTTTTGGGGGTTCAAAAAGGGTTGGAAACGAAAAACTTTAAGATTTTGTCTTCCAAAGCCTAATAAGGACTAATATGACAAAATTTAAATTTTTTGGGTGGTTTATTATACAGACACTGACAAAATTTTTTAATATTTATTATATGCTGTTATGATGGCATATTATAAAGACGAATTAAACATTTTTGTTTTTTTTTTGTTTTTTTTTTTCTATCAGGAGCATAGACACGTGTCAATTGTTAATATTTCATTAAAATCTTTTACGAAGGCAAAATATTAAAAATGATTTAATTTTTACCTTTTTTCAAACAGGGAGCCTTAAAATTTTTTTTTACGGTATTTCGTTACTAAAGGGGGGGCAAAAAGGGTTTTTTTCTCTCGATACCTACTATGCTAGTGTGGGAGAAAGATTTTTTGTAGCTGCTAGCATGGTTATACGTGAGAAGATAGAAGGCTTGTTTTAATCATCAATTTTCTCAGCTTTACACTGTTATGGTAGTATGACAGAGAATCTAACAGTTAGTGGTACTAACAATTGACTAGTGTATTATATGTAAACAAACATCTGTATCTGTTTTAAAAATCCATTACCCCAAAATATCTATCTTTTTTATATGGGCGTATTCAAAAGATAATAGATTCAGTTTAGTACGAGTTGGAAACAGGAATGAAATAGGATTACAAATTTAAAGCACCGAGGATTGTTTAAATTTTAAATCTTGGGTTCAGTGTAAAGTTGTTTTCTCTCGGGGAAAATATTTTTTGATGGTTTAACCTGGGCTGTCTTAAACCCCGTGTATTCACGTTTGGAGAAGTCATATTTTGCAACACCCCCCAGACTAGGGAACCCTCTTGTGAGGTTTCGGACATAGCTTATATGTCCGGGATTGATCATCCTTTTTCACTGTCATTACGACTCTAATGACCTACGACTCTACGTGCTTAATCTTTTTTCCTGGCCCGGGGGTAGTGTGCACTAAGTCACCTGTCACCGGCACGGTTTTCTGCCGTTATACGTTAGACAACCCAGACATTAGATGCCCTGAGGCCTGTCTAGGCCTCATCAGCCAGATTGTTTGTATCAAGCAATCTTTATGTATGACCCCCCTCATTCCAGACTCGGGCTGCCTAAGCCTTTGGCCCTGGACCGGAGATAGTATTGACTAAGCAAGTCATCTATCAATGGTACGGTTTTCTGCCGTTTTTTAGCTCTTTTGGCATTCATATTTTAGACATTTGAGACGGTTTTGTGTCTCAAATGCTTGGGTCATACTATAGTTATTTTTATTTTTATTTTTCAGGTAGATCTATGCTGCTTCGCTCGTGGTATTGCGTTTGGAGCAGGCATAGGTAAGTTTGTCAATGCCAGGGAACCCTCTTGTGAGGTTCCGGACACAGCTTATATGTCCAGGATTGATCATCCTTTTTTACTGTCATTACGTCTCTAATGACCTACGGGACTCTAGGTGCTTAATCTTTTGTCCTGGCCCGGGGGTAGTGTGCACTAAGTCACCTGTCACCGGCACGGTTTTCTGCCGTTATAACTTTAGACTACTCTGACCATAGATGTCAGGTGCTTTGTCCTAGGCCTCATCAGCCAGATTGTTTGTATCAAACGATCTATTTACGTCTGATTTTTTATGGGGGGGGGGGGGGGGGGGGGGGGGGGGGGGGGGGGGGGGGGGGGGGGGGGGGGGGGGGGGGGGGGCTTTGGCTGTTAGTCGCCTCTGTTCCGGACCAGGATAGTATGGGACGGGGCTTTGACTGTTTGTCAGCCTCGGTTCCGGACCAGGGATAGTATGGACGGGGCTTTGAAATGCTAGTCCCGCCTCGGTTCCGGACCAGGGGTAGTATGGGACGGGCTTTGACTGTTTGTCAGCCTCGGTTCCGGACCAGGGAAAGTATGGGACGGGGATTTTACGTTAGTCAGCCTCATTCCGGAACAGGGATAGTAGTATGGGACGGGGCTTTGACTGTTAGTCAGCCTCTGTTCCGGACCAGGGATAGTATGCACTCAGTCAACTATCACTGTTTTTCCTGATTTTTAGACTTTGTAAGGTGGGCAGTTATTTGCTAGGGTCAAAGTGCCTTGATGACCCTGATAACTTTTGGGTTTTTTGTGAATGGCTTCCCCAGCTTTGCCCGGGGCCAGGGGTAGTATGCGCTTAGTCATATATCTCTGCTGGATTACCTAACTTTGCATACTGGGTGTCAGGGATAAACTGTTGTGTAGGGGGGGTTTACCTCTTGATTTTGGATTATACATATCCTTAATAGACCTGGTTGGATTTTTTGTTCACATCTTTTTTTAAAATAGATATTTTATAGACATCTCCCTTTCATATGGGGTTAGACAGGCGCTCTTTTTAATAAGAGCCGTGGTGTATCACTCAGAGTGGCATTACTTAACACTCTGTATTGGTTGATTTGACAACATTTTAGTTACTTGGACCATTAACCTAGGTGGTTTAACATTTTCATACTTAGTAGGAGTCCTCGATCAGACATTTGCGCTGGATAAAGGGGGAGCTGGTTTTCAACAGTTTGCCATCTCTGGAAAGAATTTCTGATGATATTAGATTCTAGGTCTTTATTGATTGGAGACTATGGGTAACGACTTATGGTTGTGAGGCTGATGCACTAACTTTTATACTTAAGGTTTATTATCAGTGTTTTTTAATATACAATGACCTACAGTATATTTCCCTTGTTTCGATTGAAATTGTTTGGGATTTTTAGCAACTATTTTGTATATAATTTTTTAATGCATACATAAACATACAACATGGGTCTTGATTCCGTTTAAATGCAAAGACGCATCGACCCACGATTGCGGCAGTCTTAGTTTCCAGCATAGAACTTCAGGTTTCGGGCGTGTCCGATGTTGGTTTTCTGGTGTGAAACGCTGGTAGGGGGTTAATCTCTTATTCTGTAATGTGAGTCACTTACTTTAGCCTGTATGGGGATGATTCTTCCTGGTTTGAGTTCCAGTTGGTGACATTCACGAAGATTTTCTTTGTACTTGTTCGATTGTATTTAGGTGGCTTTGTTGATTCGGGCTTGATTGATGCATATTCTAGTATTTATGCCTAATCAAGGCAGGATTGCGGGTGTTTTAACTCACTCAATCCTAGAATTTTTTGCTACTTTTCAAATTGGATATATTAAAAATGAGCATATACATAGACATTTTTGTTCAACCACCATTAAAATGTAAAAACTAAAAACTTAGCTTTGATACTACGCCTATAATTTGTCGCATAAAATACGTATTAAATAGGCATGGGGCAAAAGAAACCCCTGTTAAACTACGGATAAAAGTCAGTTTTAGGGTTGAGCGAGTTAATGGCCTTAGGGATGGATCCAGAGGCCTTATGAGTTTATAAACTGTCGCCTCTATGTTATGGAGGTTCTGATCCCAGCCGAGGACTTGCTTGTTGTCTACGTGCCATCATCGCTGCTACGTGCTAATGTTTGACTTATATTATTAGCTTGTGGTGTTACTGGAATGATTATTATAGTCCCGACTCCCCTGTAATTTTGATGTCATTTAAGACAAATGCGTCGACTGGTGTTTTGTTGTTAGGAGTGGCCAGGGAACATAAATACTAAACCCTGTTGGTTGAACTGTTGTATAAAATCAACGATTTGTTCACTTTTGGTGGTATGACCATGGCCTTCACTTTTGACTGAAATATTTGGTAGAGTCAGGCTATTTTACGGAAGCTACAGTTTAGGTGTTTCTGTAGGGTGCATGCATGTGTAACTCGGGATATCAATTACTCTCTTCGTACAACAGACCTTACCCTATTGCCACAAAGGGTGGTATGCATTAAGCATAATGGATTCGTTGATTTGGACTAATAATGTAGCGGATATTTCATTATATTTTACGATTCATTTAGTTAGTCTTGAAGCGATAATATTTGTGGGTCTTCATCGTATTACATCGCGTGCTACTATATGACTTTGAAGTCTCATATGAAATTCACAATTCGACCAATTGTGTTGTAGAATGGATAGATAAACGATACTTACCAAAGTTGAAGTTTGTCTGTTATTCTACAACACTGGTCGATTGTGAATTCATTTGCCCTCCTTACATAATATCATAATATACCCTCCCTCTAGTTCTGGTGATAGATTTATATTATCTTCATACAATCCATGAGCAGTTATGTTAGGTTGGGTAGTATCTGGGCTCATATAGTAGCCCGCTCAAATTTAAAGTGTGATCGGTAAATGGATGGTTCATCTGTCGTCGATGACCTGACTTCTCAAAACCTAAAGCATCGGTGACCTTTTGGTGACCCGGAGCCCTCCCCTACTGCTGACCTTGCTTTTTTGTCTGTCCAATCCGCGTCGCCCTTGCTTTAAACGTATTATCGTAAGCGACCCATTTTGGGCAAAA
>NW_027625461.1:0-7015 GCF_034508935.2 Berghia stephanieae
CTCTCTTCCCTCCCCTCTCTCTCTCCCCCCTCTCTCCCCCCCCCCCCCCCCTCTCCTCTCTCCCCCCCTCCCCCCTTTCCCCCCCCCCCCTTCACCTCTCTTTCTATTTTCTTTTATTTTTTCACAACCACCCCCCTTCGCACCTTCCACAATCCTAAAATCATATAAAAGTCATCCTGTCTCGTTTCACCCCCCCCCCCCCCCCCCCCCCCCCCCCTTCTCCTAACGCCATCCCATCTCCACCATTGATTTAGGTGAATAATGAGAAAGGGGAAATATTCCTCCCATTTTCCAATGTTTGTTTTTACAAATCCTATCCCACCAAATCGTATTTTTCACTTTTTAATATCAACCTTGAGGGAGTGATCTGTCAAATCTAGCTATCTATCAATCAATCTATCTATTATCTCTCTCTACCCATCCATCTATCTATCTATTTATCTATCTAACAAATCTATCGATCTCTATCCATCCATCAATCTATCTATTTATTCTGTCTACCAATCAAACTATCTATTGATATATAATATTATATATAATATATATATATATATATATATATAAAATATAATATTTATGTTATCTATCTATTTTTCTTCCGCTATCTGTTTGTCTGTCAATCTATCTACCCATCCATCCGTCCATCCATCTACGATCTATATATAATCAATCTATTTATCTATCCACTCTATCTATCTATCTATCTATCTATCTATCTATATATCTATCTATCTATCTATCTATCAAAGTATCTATCTATCTATCTATCTATCTATCAAATCTATCATCCCCATCCATCCTTCATCTATCTATCTATCTATCTATCTATAATTCTATCTACAATCTATCTATCTAATCTATCCACAACTATCTATCTATCTACTATATCTTCTATCTATACTATCTATCTACTATCTATCTATCTATCTATATTTTACTATATCTATCTATCTAATCATCTATCTATCTATCTATCTATCTATCTATATCTATCTATATCTACTATCTATCTATCTATATCTATCTATCTATCTTTTCATATCATCATCTATTCTATATCTATCTATCTATCTATCACTATCTATCTATCTATATATCTATATCTATTTCTATTTTATCATCTATCTATCTATATCTATCTATCTACTATCATCTTAAAAATCTATTATCTACTTTTATATCTAATCTATCTATCTACTATATCTTTTCATATCTATCTATCTATCTATTCTACTATACTATCATCTATCTATCTATCTAATCTATCTACTATCTATCTATGTACTATCTATCTATCTATCTATCTATCTATATCTATCTATCCATCCATCCATCTATCTATCTATCTATCTATCTATCTATCTATCTATCTATCTATCTATCTATCTATATCTATCTATATCTATCTATATCTATCTATCTATCTATCTATCTATCTATCTATCTATCTATCTATCTATCTATCTATCTATATCTATCTATATCTATCTATATCTATCTATATCTATCTATCTATCTATCTATATCTATCTATATATATCTATATCTATCTATCTATATCTATCTATCTATCTATCTATGTATCTATCGATCTATATATCTATCTATCTATCTATCTATCTATCTATCTATCTATCTATCTATCTATCTATCTATCTATCTATCTAAGAGGCCGAAGACATTAAAATAACTCCATTTTTATTGTTAAAAATATCAAATAAAGTCCTTTGACTGACACTGTTTCATACACACTTTTTCATATCTATAGATAGAACGAAATTGACGCCAATCACCTCTTTGTTTTTGGACCGCCATTCATTTTATGAGTGTTCTCACTAAAGTCTATCAGAGTTTTAACGTTTAAGGTTACACATAGTTTTGTATGCTGGCGAAATGTTGTGAGGTCTTTGGGTTTTTTTTTTTGGGTTTTCTTTTTTTTTTGACAATCTCAAGGCATCATGCATTATCTTACACCGGTTTTTTGTTTCCTAATTTGTCACAAAGATAAAAATAAAAAGAACAACAACAAAAATAAAAACTAAAAAAAAAAAAAACAAAAAAAAAAACAAAAAACAAAAAAAAAACAAAAAAATGCGCTCCACATTTCTCTATGAAGACGTTTCATTTTAACTCATATTCTTCCATAACGTTTGAAATTCTACAGTATGCATTAGGCTCACATCAATCTAGACTAGCTTCTTTTGGCATAGTGGCTCTTAAATCTTTGAAAGATATCTAATTCCGTCATTCTCAGATATCAGGTGTTATTAGGAAAAACACTTGACTCGCATCTTTCGTTGTCTCGACCCCCCCCCCCCCCCCCCCCCCCCATCTCCAAAAAAAAAATATTTAAAAAATAAAAAAATAAAACAAACCATCTTTCAAATTTTGGCCAGAAAACTAGTCCTTCAAATATCGATCAATTAAAATTACCCTCATCTTGTCAAAGCAAAAACCCTCATATCTTATATTTCAAGGAAGTCTCAGGTTTGGTCAATTATTTTTACCATAGTTAAGTCAATCGATGTTTTTTCGAAGCACAAGATTTCTGGCGAAAATGTTTAAAATGTGTTTTATTTTTAATTTGTGAAGACGGAAATATTATATAAATAGACAGAATCTGAGGTGTGAATAAGTACGTGCATTCATCAGATATTAGGCACTGACCGACTTTTCCTTTTTTAAAAAACAGAATTATGTAAGCAAAAGGAATAAGCGCCTAAGTGTTATGTGCATCGTAGTGTGAGAAAAAATAGCCTCGAATTCAGTTTCAGAGGCTCGCGAAAAAAAAGAGAACAGGTAGGAATAATAACGCATTGATGACGAATAAAACCGCAAAAATGGGGGCCACAATTCTACGGTTTTCATCTTAAAAAAGTGCTGAACATTCATTTTTTTCATTCCTTTCAAATCCAAATTTTCCCAATTATGTCGGTCTCTAGCCGAGTCCCGCGCGGGGGGGGCGGCTCAAGGTTTAGGTCCGGGAAAAAGCAATTTTATTCCAAATTTTCTCACGTACCAGGTGTAAAATGGTAGGAGTACCTGATCGGGAAAAAGTTATCGCCTTTTTCCAAAAGAAAATGGAAAAGCGCCTCACAGATGAGCAGATGTTTCCCCAAACATTATGTTAAGTGTTGTTATTGGTTTGGGACTCTTGAAACGTTTGAGCATATTAACTTAGTAGATATTTCGCTACGCATTTTTAAAAAACAGTTCCGCGCTTTTAAAAAAACGTTAAGAAACTCAGGTACAGCTAAAGGAAAGTTTTCAGAGAAGAACCCCCCCCCCCCCCCCCCCCCCCCCCACCCCCACCACCACCGTCTCCTCCCCCAAACCCTTTAACAATTTTTTTTTTCTTCTCAACTTCTTACTTTCTAAAAGGGGGTGGACGGCATCTCAACTTGAGCATTTTTTTGCAATACCCAAAACGTTTCCAAAACGTTTTCATACTAGCAGCAACCTAACATTTTCTACGACCCGCTCGACAAAGTCGAGAAACGCGGGTAACGGCCAAGTGGTAAACATTTACATCTCAGTACGGGAGCACAAACCAGATCAGTTTTTAAAGTGTGTGTGGGGGTTGGGGGGGGGGGGGGGGGACCGATAGCCATTGGGTCCACACACACCAACACACACACCCCACCAACACCGAGATCGATCCCGGGGTTTAAACTCCTATTTTTTCTACATCCCCCCCCCCCCCCCCCCCCCCAATTTTTTTTCCCCCCCTGTCCATGTTTTTTTTTTTTTTTTTGGGGGTTTATTTCATAAAAAAAAAGGCGACAATAGCTCAGACCGTGGGCCTTCGTAAACTCCCTGGCCTGACACGGGACCAACAAAAATGACGTCAAAAAAACGGTCCTTTTTGGCCACAAAATAAAAAAAATAATCCGCCATTAATCCCCCCCCACCCCCCCCCTTACCCCCCCCACCCCCACCCCCACCCTGCCCAGATCACCTTGATCTCGTAGTACGTTTTACTGACAATTTGAAAGGGGGAGAAGAAAAAGTAAACAAGGCTACGTTGGCGATAAAAACAAACAGATACCAAAGAACGAACCGGTAAAAAAGTAAATCAGTCGTTCGATGTTGAGACGCGTCAGGCAGAACAATGTCCCGATTAAATTCAACCCTACCTGTCTGGCCTTAAATCATTCGACAACCTCACCTTTATTTTTTATTTTTTAAAACGCTGTATGAATGGGGCTCTCTCCTCTCTCCTCTCTCTCTCCTCCTCTCTCATCCTCCTCTCCTTCCTCCCCTCTTCTCTCTCTCTCCTCTCTTCTCTTCTCCTCCTCTCTCTTTTCTTCTACTCTATCATTATCTATCTATCTTCTACTATCTACTATCACTATCTATCTATCTATCTATCTATCTATCATCTCTTTCTCTCTCCGTCTAATCTCCTCTCTCTCCTCTTCCCTCTCTCACTCTCTCTCCCCCCTCCATCTCTCTCTCTCTCTCTCTCTCTCTCTCTATATATATATATATATATATATATAATATATATATATAATATATATATATATATATATCAACATATCTCTCTCTATCTCCTTCTCACACCCACACATTTGAATATAATGTTCACTCATTACCTGTAGTCATTCACACATGAGTCGAGAGTGGAAATTAGTTTGAAGTGACCAAACCAAAGTACACACCGCCTGTCACCCACATGGTCACTGACACCTGCATACAAACATTAATCTTATTTAATGACATTGAACCATTAACGCTATTTATCTATGTCTCTTTTAGTGTTCACCACTATACACACATCTCTCTCTCTCTCTACTCTCTCTCCACTCTTCCTCACATTCCTCTCTCTCTCTCTCTCATCTCTGTCTCACTCTCTCTCTCTCTCCCTCTCTGTTCTCTCCTCCTTCTCTCCTCTCTCTATCTCTCTGTGTGTGTGTGTCCGTGTCCTTTCTCTCTCTCTCTCTCTCCTATCCTCTCTCTCTTCTCTCTCCTCGTCTCTTCTCTCTCTCTCTTCACACACATTTGTTTATGTGTTTATGTGTGCATTTTAGTTTATGTATGTGCTTGAGTGTATGTTTATGTCTGCTGTGTGCGTATGTATAAATAATAATATAAAAATAATTGAGCTTTATATAGCACAAATATCCACTAAACATGCTCAAAGCGCTTTGCAAGGGTCCCTGGCCAACAGCTATACATTTAACATGTAGGACGGGACATGACGCCTGTTAGGCGATATTACATTTTTTTTTTTCGGACAGAGACAAGGCTGTTAACGACCAGGTACTCATTTAAACCTATAAGGGAGAAATGGAAAAGACCCTTTTTTCCAATGACTCAACTATGCCCGACGAACCGAAACCCAGGACCTTTCCACCGAAAGCGAGTGTCATACCACAAGACCAAAAAAAGCCGCACGGTAATATTATTTTACAGTATAATGTTTGTTTTTTAGCGCAATATTACCGCCCTTTTTTATGTTTGATTCGGGCCCCCAGCCTTTGTCCACAACATAAAAATTTGTATGGTGCATGATCCAGCCCCCCCCCCCCCCCCCCCCCCCTCTCCCCCTTCTCTCTCTCTCTTCTCTCTCTACTATCTATCTTATACTCACTCTCTATCTATCCACTATCCCTCTAACCTATCCATTTCCTACTATCCATCATCCTCTCACCTCTCTCCTCTCTCTTTCCTCCTCTCCCCCCCCCTTTCCTCTCTCTCTCTCCCCCCTTTTTTAAAAAAATAGACACAGACCACACATAAAACACACACTCACACCGTCCATTGGAATCGATTGCTACTCTCACACCCCCCCCAAAACATCGTTCTCTCCCCCAAGTCTTACTTTGACCATTCTTTCAATTCTGATCAAAGTTTTAAAAAAAAAAATTAAAGGGAAGAAAAAATAAAGGGGGAAAAAAATGTATAAAAGCAATTTGGGCCCCACTTCTCTCTAGATATACAGTTTGTTTCAATTTCTCTCTCTCTCTCTCCCCTCCTCTCCCTTCTCTCTCTCTCTCCTCCCTCCCTTTTCCCCCTCTTCTCTCTCCTCCTAACTCTCCCTCTCCTCTCAATCCCCTCCCCTCCCCCCCCCTTTCTCTCCCTCTTTTAAAACGTTAGCAACCGAAAAATGTTAACCTTTATACAATTTTAAAACGCACATTGTACTAGTTTTTTCCCCCTTGGACAAGAAAATGTCTTCAGGGAAAAATGAAATGCAAACATGCACTGTTATGAAAAATTGTTTGAGTGGTTCTAAGCACGTGTTTTTTTTTATGGGCCCCAACTCCCGTATAAAAGTCATCTTTCCCAAACCCGAATTTCACGGTTTTAGCCTCATTCCCCCTTTCTAAATGCATAAAAACCCCCCCCCCCTCTCTCCCCTCTCTCTCTCCCTTTTCCCCTCCTCCCCTCCCTTCTTTCCCCTCTCCTCTCCCTTTTCTCTCTCTCTTTCCCCTGTGTGTTTGGGGTTTTGTTTGTGTTTCTCTATCTATCTCTATCTCTGTCTCTCTCTCTGTCTCTCTCTCTTTTCCCCTTTTCTCTCTCTTTCTCCTCTCTGTCCTCTCTGTCTTCTTTCTCTGCTTGTGTGTGTGTGTGGGGTTGTGTGTTGTGTGTTTTTTTCTTTCATCTCTCCCTCTCTCTCTCTCTCTCCTCTCTTTCTTTTTCCCCTCCTTCTCTCTACCCCCCCCGTGACCCTTTTTTTTTTCGTTTTTCTTTTTTGTTCTTTCCCTTTTTCTTCCCCCTCTCACCCCCTTTTTCTCTCTCCCCCTCTCTCTCCCCCTCTCTCTCCTTTTCCCCCTCTATGAAAAAGTTTCATAAAAAAACTAATATTTGCTTCCAAAAAAACCCTACCAGGGATGCCATATAAAATTTGGGGGGTCGTCTATGGGTGATAAAGGAAAGTTTTAGTATTTCACACGATTGATCGTGTCTTCATTGCGTTTTCATGGGTTTATTTCATTTGTTACCAAATTTTTGTCCTTGATTTAATGCCAAATAATAAAATTCCAAATTTAAAAAATTTAAGGGGGCA
>NW_027625462.1:0-7016 GCF_034508935.2 Berghia stephanieae
AAAAAAAAATATTTAATATAAATAAATCAGATATCCCCTTTGCTAAAATCAAAACCCTGAAGTTTTGTAAACCATGACAATATTTGCGCACAGGTTCTCTTTATCAAATGGCATCACCCTTAAATCGTAGATAAGGACATATAATAATAATAATAAAACAGTCAAATTCACATTATTAGTCATTAATATTTCCCCCTTTTCCTGCCCTTCAGCTTCCCAAATCATCACAATTTATCGGGACAGGTAGGCACTATGACGATGCGATATAAAAAAATAACTGAGAAGTATCTGTATCACAAATATGATAAGCACCACAAGGGATTAATCTAGTCTTCGATAGAATTTTTCAATAATTAAGGCAATGTGCTAAACTCATAATTGCCTAATTGAAAATTTCAAAATCATAACCAACACAAAATTCATCAGTCAAAAATGAGTGTGATTTGACAAAAATTTCCTTAGCATTGCACATTATGTCCAGAATTGGTGCCTCTATCAAATATTTTTTAACGTGGGTTTCAAAGTTATTCTGACATCCAACACATTTTGCCAAACCAGCACACAAATGGTAAAAATTTTAGAAATACCAAAGAACAATTTTTTTAAAATGCTGCATGCAAAATTTTATACACATAAAATAAACTTATTGTTGACAGCCACCATTACAAGTTAGCAATCGACATAGCTATCATGAGTTTGAAACTGAGCTGTAGACTATAAAAGTTTTAAGAAAATTTTATAGAGAATTTATTTTCTCCTTAAAAATGTGGTAACTTAAGAAAGAAAAATAATTATTTACTCTAACTCTAACTGCGACAAAATTTCTGTGAACCCAAAAATCCCTAATATTTCAACCATTTCCATAGTCTGTGATTATCATTATCATAAAATTTCCGTAACAATTACGGAGGATCTGAAGGTACCGGTGTAAATTGATTCATTCAAATGATTAGGAAAATGGAAAGTTTTTTATATTGTGTGTCTTCAACTGTAGAAGCAATAATATGATGGCAGCAGCTGCAGCAAAGATGATAAGTGTTTGCTTTCCATACCCTGACGATTCCAATCAACAGATCAATGTTACGCTCTTCTACAGAGACATCAACTCATCCCTTTTGCGGGTATGATCACGCCCCTCTGCCTCTGACCCGACATTCTGAAAGCAAAAAACAAAAAACAAAAAAATTTTAATTTTAGATTACAACAATTACAAGAATTAGATTCCGTTGATTCAGAATGAGTGTTATTTTACTAATTTATTCAGTATTAGGCCTGCTCCCAAGCATACCTGGAGTCCAGTATCTCAGTAGTGCAACGTAAACGGTTGATCAATGATGATGTCAAACAAACTAAAACTAAAACATTCAAATTCAAAGTCTCTTATATTTTCACTATTCCACCATACTCAAGTATCAGATCAACTTTCTATTTTATTCAATTATTATAACAGTTTTAGTTTTATATTTTAAAATTGCTGTGTCATCACTAGGTACTTTGGTAAACGTCCATTTGGCCCTCCAGCAGGAGCCGATAAATGGCCTAGTGGCTGTGACCCATTTTTTGGACTTTTGAGTGATGGGTCTCAGAAAAAGTTCCATAGATTTTTTGTTTATGGATGGATTTTAATGATTGATGTCTTATTTTCTTCAGGAGAAATTACTCTATCATTTGGTGTATTTTATTTTAAAATCAATGACAATTTAGTATAACTTTTGATTATGGATAAAATAGGGTATAATTTAGCTTTGGATAATTAAAAGATTAGAACTTGGTAAATCAAAATTTTATGCTGGCACGTTTATTTAACATCTTAACTTTTTATAAATTAAATTCAGAGCAAAGTTGTATACCGCATCCATGAAATCGTTCCAGTAAAATCCTTACTCAAATCTTAGCGACCATTTTAGACCAGTTTTGAAATCCAAATGGTGGTTACTACCGGAAATGAAACAATTTTCAGGTCACAAAGTCCGTCAGTAAATAACAAAGTCAAAGGCAAATAGAAACCATTTTTCAGCCTTTAAACTAACATAACTTTTTTTTTCTGCTTATCTGATTTCACAATTTGGTATCACTAGAATCGTGTTGAAAAGCATTTTAAAATGATTGAGCTCAATCCAATTGAATTTTTTACCAAAGTACCTATTGAGTAAAGTAACAATAACAATACAAACACCCACAACGGCAACGGCTTCTTCGGTCACTTTTTTTTTTATTTTCAAACCCACTATTAAAATTAAAATCAAGAATTAAGAGTAAGAAGAGTAAGAGTCAGAAGTAAAGTAGAAGTCACAATCACAATGATAATTGAGATATAGATCTCGTTATGGCAGAAAGAATAAAAATAAATGGAAAATCAATTACAATAAAAATGTCAAAAGAAAGACGGTGAGAGTGAAAGTGAAAGTGAATGTGCGAAGTGTGACTGAGAACTGAGACGCTGTGGTGACTGAAGGGGGGAATGTGAATGAGTTATGATGAACATTATTATTATAATTCGTGAAATAAATGAAGCTGAATTAGTTTTACTGTTTCAAAATTGACTTAGTGGAAAACGATACAATATTGTTCATACCTTCATTGATTCCCAACCGCAATTTCGCTCAAATGTCTCCAATTCAAATTTGACACGCAAAGAAAAAACAAAGACAAAAACAAAAGCTCCAAAACGAAAAATCTTTCGTTTTCGGCGCCGTATTGTTTACTTCCGTTTTCCGTTAGTGTTGGGTTTAAATTTGATCGCTTTTGAAACATTTTTGCACGTAGACGAGCTTAAGACATCAGTTTTCCGAGCGGCGGGGGGGGTAACGGTTTTCCCGGAATCATTTCAAATTAAAACCCATCACAGTTTTGCTTCCCTTTACCAATCCCCAAAATGTTTCACAGGGTAGTCTGGGGTTTTTTCCCACAGCCCTCACCCCTTTTCAGATGTTAGGGGTTCTGGGGGGGGCCCCCCCCCCCTTTGGGTAAAATATAACGAAGGCCCACGTCTGGGTGGCTTTTTTTAATTCAAAAAAAGTGAGGGGAAGCGGCACTTATGTTGGTAACAACAAAATTAAGTTAAAAGAAAAGTGCCAAAAAAACAAAAGAGAATAAAAATTTTTTTTTGCGGGGGGGTGGTGGGGGTTTTAACCTGCGACCTTTTTGGTACACAACTCCCCCTGGCCCGGGGAGAGCGGGCTCTCCCGTGTGAGCTTATCCACGAACACAAAAATATTCGTTTCAAACTCCAAGTCATTACAAAATCCCCCCCTCTCACCCACTCTTGAGACCGGGGGATTCGTTCGTACACCCCCACCCCGAATAATTTTGACCACATTTAAATTAATAGCCAAAAACTCAAAACAAACATAAAACCTAGAAAATTGATGAGACCCTTGGGGTAAGCCCGGGGAAAGGGTGAATTTTTAAATTTTAGGGAAAAATGAGGGGGAGCAGGGACTTATGTTTTTTTTAAAAACAAATATAAGTGAATAGAAAATCCAAAAAGACAATAAGGGAAAAAAATTTATTTTGGGGGCGGGGGTGGGGGTTTGGAAACCCGGGGACCTTTTTTGGAAAACCAAAAACCCCCCTGGCAGGGGAGAGCGTGGCTCTACCGTGGAGCTAAACCACAACACAAAAATATTTCGTTTCAAACTCAAGTCATTTTTAATCCCTCTCTCACCCACTTCTTTAGACCCGCCGATTTTTTTCGAAAACCACCATCGCGGGAAAAATTTTGGAAACCGCAGTTAAGCTTAATAGCCATCCCCCCCTGCCAGGCGGGTTGTCGTACCAAAAAGGTCGCGGTTCAAAACCCCCCCCACCGCCCAAAAAATTTTTATTCTCTATGTCTTCTGGCACTTTTCTATTTACTTCATATCTTGTTGTTTACCAACATAAGTGCCTGCTCCACTCACTTTTCTGAATTAAAAATTCACCCCATACCCGGAGCATACTCAATGTCTCAATCGTTTCTATGTTATATGTTTGTGTTGGAATATTGGCTATTAAGCTTAACTGCTGGTCAAAATTATTCGCCGATGGTGGTGTACGAACGAATCGGCGGTCTCAAGAAGTGGGTGAGAGAGGGATCTAGTAATGAAATTTGAGTTTGAAACGAATATTTTTGTGTTCGTGGATAGCTCACACGGTAAGCCAGTCTCACCTGCCCAGGCGGAGTTGTCGTACCCAAAAAGGGCAGGGTTTAAACCCCCCCCACCGCCGCGAAAAAATTTTTTCTCTATTGTTTCTGGCACTTTTTTTATTTATTCATACTTTTGTTACCAACATAAGGCCTGCTCCCACTCACTTTTCTGAATTAAAAATTCCCCCATACCCGGAGCAAAACAATGTTCAATGTTTCTATGTTTATTGTTTGTGTTTAGAATATGGCTATTAAGCTTAAAGGTGGTCAAAATTATTCGCGATGGTTGTCGAAGAATCGGCGGTCTCAAAAAGTGGGTGAGAGAGGGATCTAGAATGACTTTGAGTTTTTAAACGAATATTTTTGTGTTCGTGGATGCTCACACGGTAGAGCCACGCTCTCACCTGCCGGCGGAGTTGTCGTACCAAAAAGGTCGCAGGTTCAAACCCCACCCCGCCGCGAAAAAAATTTTTTTTTCCTTTTTGTCTTTTGGCACTTTTCTATTTACTTCATATCTTGTTGTTACCAACATAAGTGCCCGCTCCCTCCTTTTCTGAATTAAAAAAATTACCCCATACACCGGAGCATATCAATGTCTCAATCGTTTCTATGTTATATGTTTGTGTGAGAATATTGGCTATTAAGCTTAATGCTGGTCAAAATTATTCGCGATGGTGGGCGAACGAATCGGCGGTCTCAAAAAGTGGGGGGGGAGAGAGGATCTGAAAAGACTTTGGGTTTGAAACGAATTATTTTTGGTTTGTGGATAGTCACCGGTAGAGCCACGCTCTCCCGCCAGGCGGAGTGTCGTACCTAAGGTCGCGGTTTTAAACCCCACCACCCCCCGAAAAAAATTTTTTTTTCTATTGCTTTGGCCTTTCTTCACTTATATCTTGTTGTCCCGGGTGGCAGGGGGGCAGGGAAAATTCTTAAAAGGGGTTTTTCAAGCCCCTGGTGACAAGACTTTATTAAAAACCCATTTAAAAATTTTACTATCCCCACCACACCACAATACCCCCCACACAACCCCACACACACACTTTAAAGGGATTTCTTTTGGGCCCCCCACGCATCCCCCCCCATCAAAGGAAAAAAATCCTACAGTTTGTGCGGCTATGTGGTCTAGGCTGCGTAACTATAGGTAGGGACTTAGTCGACCCTTGGGGGCTCGGGCATTTTAATGGTCTAGTGGTATGACACCCGCTTTGGGATCGGAAAAGGGGCCTGGGGTTTGAGCCTCGCCCCCGGTGCATAGTTGGTCTTTGGACAAGGCTTTTACTCACATTCCCTCACCGGACCCCAGGGGTGTAAAATGAGTACCTGGCCCGTTTAAAAGCGTTTGTCTTTGGGCTGAAAAATTGGTTTAAAACGCCTAAAAAAGGCGGGATTTTTCCCCCTCCTAAATTTTTAAATGTTTTCTGTTGGGCCGGGGACCCCCTTTAAAAAAAGCGCTTTTTTCACATTTTGTGGATATTGTTTAAAACCCCAATTTTTTTAAAGGGGAAAACATTAGCTTTGTTTTTGGAAGGTTTTTTAAATTTTAGATGCCTGTGTTTTTTTGGTTTGTTCCCATCATTTCATCTTTCATCATCATCATCATCTCTAACTCCACCCCAAAAATCGGGGACGGTTTCGGTCCTTTTTGGGGGCAACCCCAAAAAAGGTTTCCGGGGTTGTTTACCCGCCGGTGAGGGGGGGTCTTGGCAAAACCTTTTCCCCCCAACTAAATTTGCGGCCCCCGCACGGGGGCTATCGCTTGGGTTTTTCCAGTTTCCCTTTTGAATAGACCCCCGAAAGCGAATTCCCCCTTTAAGGATTTTAAATAAAGGGAAAAGGTTTTTTATTTCATCAAAACCCTCATATCAGCGGGGATCATCATTAAAAACCACCCCAAAAACCCCACCCCCAAAATTTTTGGGGTAAAAAAAATTCAACACTTTTCAAGGGAATTTTAAAAAACAAAATCAATCGGGCTCCTAAAAGCCCTTTGATTTCGGGGCTTTTTCGTTCCCCTACTTTTTTGGAGTCCCGACAAAGAAAGATTTTCGCTAACTATGTTTATTATATGGGAAAAAATTAACAAAATTTGGTTTTTAAATTTGGAATCGGAGGGTTGGGCTAGAGGTTAAATTAGGGTTTAAAGGCATTTCCAAGGATTTACCTGCCAATGAACTTCCAATATTTAATTTAATTTTTTCCTCCGGCACGCCATTCGAACCTTTCTTTAAATTTTGTACGTAGGGTACCGTTGCTGGTTTTTTGGGGTCTTTTTGTATTAAAGCTCTTTTCAATACCCCGTCTTTTTCTTATAAAGGGTAAAAAATACATTCACACCGGGGGGTCAAGTGCCCGACCACCACCCAAATTAAAGTCCCCCGGGGTCACAATTTTTAACAATCACTGTCACTCATCCGGGCCCTTGAAAAAGGGGTTGATTTTGTTTACAAGGACACCGTACCACTGAGCGGAAACCCCCCAACAAATAATCACCATCTGCGCCATCGTCATCATCACTCATCCTCATTATCTTTTCCTAAACACAGGGCCCTAACAGCCAGCAAAACCCCATTTTATCATCTTCCGGGGCCGGTCTTTTCCGGGGGGTGGGGGGGGGGGGGGGGGGGGGGAACCCCGCTAAAGTATTTCATTTTTTTT
Organism: Berghia stephanieae; assembly: GCF_034508935.2. Lineage (NCBI taxonomy): Eukaryota > Metazoa > Mollusca > Gastropoda > Nudibranchia > Aeolidiidae > Berghia > Berghia stephanieae. The sequence continues at coordinate 6,785 of NW_027625462.1, forward strand.
TTAAAAGAAACACGAAAAATCATATCATATCATCATCGTCCCTCCATTGTGTGGCATCGTTTCATCGTTTTCCGGGCAATTTCCCTGTGTGTCTGGGGGTGGAACCTGTAAATTTTTATTTTTTATCTACCCCACCAAAAAAAACCAAAACCAATTTTTTTCATTTATTTTTCAAATAATGAAAAAGAAAAAAGGGACGACCTTTCCCCCACACAAAAAGAGGGGGATGACG
>NW_027625463.1:0-7014 GCF_034508935.2 Berghia stephanieae
GTTTTTTTTGTCTAAAAAAACTTTCATTATAAAAAAAAACAAAAAAAAATAGAATTTTTATTCAAATACAAAACTTGTTAGTTGATTAGCATCTAGTAAAACAAACTATCACACTTTTTGACAAAATTAACTTTTTTTTTTACATTTTTTGACTAACTGTCATATCAAAACCCCAACCACTAAAATTCAAAATTGTCTTTAAAAAACCCGAAATAAAATATTGAGTAAAAATAAAGTAGGGTTATAAAAAAATAAAATTTGTCAGTTAAAATTATTTAAAAAATCCAATAAAAATATAAAGGTTTAAGAATTTCTTTTAAAAGATAAAAAAATAATCAAAAAACCATCGTCTTGAAAGGTCGATATCACGGAAAATGAATGATTCAAGTGGAGTTATTTCAAAAATTACTAACTTTTTTGACGAGGGCGAAAAAACACTAATAGCAATTATTTTTTGTATACCATGCAGAGAAATATGCAGGGGTTTTAAAAAAAAATTAAATCCCCCCAACACAATTTCACTTTAAATACCTTGATATCACTCATAACCAAACCTCCAAAAAAAATTATTGAGGGGCTGGGTGTTGTCTAGAAATGGGGGGAAACAATGTGCCCAACACCAATTATAAAGTGCGGTTTTGTCATTTACATTCACGATACAGAAAACACTTGTAATTTCTAGCTCCATCGCCCCTTGGCGTTTTAAAATGTCTCTACAAAACATTGCCCATATTGACAAATATCCTCATACCGGGATATCGGAGAAGGGGGGGGATCCACCAAAATTTCTTCTCTTTGGACATGCCCTTCTCCAAAAAAACCATCCTGTCTGCTCCTTCAGGTTCCAGCCCATCCCTGTATTTTTAGAGGGTCCATTTTTTCCTGGGGCTTCAAAATGGCAACTTCTCCATGTTTCTTGATGTAAACCCCCAAAACAAAATCAACATTGGACATTTTAAAATCCTACCCATGTTTTTGATAATGCAGACCCACCTAATGTTTTGGGAAAGGGACAGAGTTCATATTTTTTTCATAGCACTGAACACCAAATAAATCAAAAAGGGGGTGGGGATCTTTTAGCTTGATAAATATGGGTTCACAGCCGCGCAAAACACTCCTTTTTCACCCCATTGGGGTTGTTTTAAATACAGTTAATGTTCGTTTAAAAATGGCAGACAAATCGCCCCTCATTAAAATAAATTCGATGTTAAAAATTTCCCAAAAATTTATAAATAAAAAATTCCCGTATCACCAATTTTTTTTGCAAAATGTTTTTAAAACTAAAGGCCCCTTTTACTCCTGGACCCCATGACAAACCTAAGTGAGAATTTCCTGTTACATGGGGATGCAATTTTTCTAATTCCGTTGACCTTTTCAGGCTTTTTTCTTTGTTTTTTACAAACGGGAAAGAAAATAATTTTTCAAAAAAACATTTAATCTCAGGCCGGGGATTAAAAGTTAAAACCGTCGGACAAAAAAATAAACAAGACAAAATATAATTCCCCTCACGACAAAAAACTAATATTTCTTTAAAAACAAATAAAGTCTTACAGAAACTTTACCGCTTCTGTGATTCATCGTCAAAAAACCCCTGCCACCAGAATGCCCCCAGCTCCCTTTTGGGAAATCGGGAAAACACTTTTCCCCCCCTGGGCACGGATTGACCCCATTTTTTGGTAAAGCAAACGTGGGAGGTTGTGGGTTGGGGTTTGGGAGCGGTGGGAAAAAGTTTGGAGGGGGTAAGCAGAGTTTCCAAAAGAAAGAAATAAAACCCCAATTAATAAAAAAAATTTTTTATCCAAACAGAAAAAAAATGCAAAGAAATTGCTGCGGTAATAGATCGTCGAAAAGAGATAATTTTTTTTGAGTTAAATCTCGTTGACCGGTTTTGGAAAAAAACGGAACGGGGCATTGCTGATCAAAAATTTTAAACAAAGAATTTTTAAAAACCCAAACATAAAAAAAAATTTGCTCACATCAAAATAACTCGATAAAAAATTGAATGCCGCTTTTTTAAAACACCGTGGGGAAAACGAGGAACCAAAATTTTTTTTTAAAAAAGGCACGTCAACTTTCAAGGGCACATGAAAACCATACGATATGATTTATCATCAAACAAACAATACAAAACATTTCAATTTGTCCAGAAAACCTTTACTTTAATAGGATAAAAGACACGACATATAAAGAAAAAAGTATGTGATAAAAATGAAATTAGTTTTTTCATTTGCCTAGGCTCAGTCGGTAGAGCACTTGCTTTACACACCGGGCCCGGAACGACCCAATGAAAATTTAATATCGTTTTTTTTACCCTCTTCCCGTTAGTGAATGGGTGGGTGGTCCTAGATCTGGATAGGGCCCAGAGAAAGGAAAATAATAAGTCCAAAAGAAAGCCTTCCCAGCGTAAGCATGGCCGGGACGTCGCTTAACCCTCTGTGAGGTCCTAGAGCGCCTAACAGTCAAAGACACGCTTTCCTGTCCGAAAATTTTGACCGTTGCTGGAACTGATGGATTGGTAAAAATTTTCCCCGGGCCCCATTCGAAACCTATTCAGCAAAAAAACAACTTTCAAACCCATTCTGCACGGGCCCAAAATTATAGCCCACAAAAAATTTAAAACCCCAGAAGAGCGATGATCAGGGGCGTCCCAAAGGGTCTAAAACGTGCCCACTCCACCGGGATGTATACCAGTCCAAAATCCCAAAAGTTAAACCCTTAAAAAGTCACGTCGACACCTCTGGTGAGGGGCATACCCCTTTTTTGGCCCTTATAAACATTTCACATTGGTTGTTGCACACACTGTTTAAAAAAAGCTGAAAATAAAAAAAGGCTTTAAGGTCCATAAAACTAACAAAACACGGTTTTTATTTTATTTCAGCATTTACAGTAATATCAGGAAAGATGAAAAAACAGTGATCGCACGAGATAGTATTAGCAATTCTCATTTAAGATAGCTATTTTTGATTATTTTTAGGGGGGGAAATTTTTAAAATGTTAAAAAAAAATAAATCCCAAACGACATTTAAAAATGGAGGGGCGGCCGATGGGGAAGCCCCCGGTTTGAGCCTCGTTGTGGGCATTTGATTTTTCCCCAAAGCAAAAATATGGGAAATTCAAAATTTAGTGTTCTTTTCTTATGAAATATTCTTAACTGGTGTAATAACACACACACACACCACACACACCCCCACACACGGATATATATATATATATTTTTTATATATATATATATAAATTATATATATAAAGAAGAGAAAGAGAGAGAAGAGGAAGAGGATAAAAGGAAAGGAGAGATGAGAGAGAAAGAGAGAAAAGAGAGGAGAGAGAGAGGAGAAGGAGGAGAAAAAGAGAGAGATAGAATCTTTGAGCAAGAAAGGGCACGGGAATAAAAGAACTTTAAAAATCCAAAATATAAAAAAAAGTGATTAAAAACAGTTGTTAATACGGATGATGATATGATGATGATGTTTAAGATGGTGTGATGAGGAGGATAAAGTGAGATGGTGTATGATGATGATGATGATGATGATGATGTTTAAAAAGATAAAATGGTAGACGAGAGATGACATGATAAAGATGGCTGGAAATGATAAAAATTAAAAAAATGTTTGCTACGTTTACTCTATTGGAGGAAAAGGAGGTTGATAAAAGCTGTTAAATATTTTAACCCCATGGTGAAAAATGTAGTAAAAGATCTTTTTTAAGGACTCAACTTTATGCCCCCGGAGCGAGGCTCGAACCCAGATTTCCGACCAAAGGAGGATAAAAAAAGGAATAGTAGTAGTTAGTAGTAAATAGTATAATAGTATATAGAGTAGTAATAGTATAGTAAAAAGTAGTATAGTAGATTTGTAGTTGTAGAAAAGAAGAAAAGAAGAAGAGAAGAAAAAAGAGAAGATTTTAAAAATAAAAAAAGAAAAAAAAAAAGATAAAAAAAAAAAAATATAATAATAAAAATAATAATAATAAATATAAAATAAAAATAAAATAAAAATAAAAAAAATAAATAAAAATAATAAAAATAAAAAATAATAATAAAATAATAAATAAAAAATAATAATAAAATAATAATAAAAAAAAATAATAAAAATAATAATAAAAATAAAAAAAAAAATCTCATTTTTAAACCCTTTTTAAATCAAATTCACTTTGGGACAAGAATCAAACGACGTAAAATCAAATAAGGTGATTGATCTTTTTTTGAAAACCATTTTCTTTTATACAAAATCGTTTGTTTTTTTTCGGCAATTTTACAATAAACAAATTCATTCGCAAATCGCTGCTCATTTGGTTATAGACACCACGACTTTTAAAACTTTTTCAAATTTTTCCAAAAGGGAACTTTGAATCATAAAAAGAGCGGGGAAATTTTCATAAACGAAAAACAAAGCAACTTCATTCTTTGGGGAGCGTAACCAGGATAAGGCAAACTGGCCAGGGAAGAAAGCATTTTCATTAACATGTTAACGCCGTAACCGGGGAAAAAAACGTATTTACATTTTGGGGCCAAAATACTCGTCCTTCACTTATTAATCGATTTAAAAATGACCCTCTCCAGCCAACTCCAAATCTGGGGCTCCGAAATAGAAAACCAAATTTTTTTAAGACAGATTTTTCGGCCAATTTTTGAAAACAGTTTTTCCAGATACGACATTGACAGTTTTAGTCGACCTGAAAAAAAAATCAAATGGGGTAAACTTTAATTTCGATGTTAGGGCAAATTTACATGAGCAATAATTTCTGAATAAAAAGTACTTTAAAAAAAATATTTTTTTAGAGACAAAGTTGCGGTATTTCATCATAGTTTAAAAAAAATAAAATTTAAAATTTTTTTCCTTCCACTTTTAAAAACGCGTCGTGAGATTAGACCGACATCTTTTATTTTAAACAACCACATTGATCGTACACATTGACGTAGACCCTGACTTGATTTCATTCCCATAAAATTTAAATTTCTTCAAAAACAAAAGTATTTTCAAAACAAGAAAGCAAAATTATTTTTTGGCTTTTGGTTTCACAATTATGAATGTTTCATTCCTAACTCATTGAGAACATAAAATATAGATCTTGGGGCTTCTTTATAAGGTACCCATTGTGTTTGACATAATTTGGGGCAGAAACGCTAACAACCCCTTTTCACCTAATAAGTAGTATAAAACCTTTTTCTTAAACTGCCCTTTTATTGCCGACCCGTTGGTCACCTTTAACAAGCCAATTATTTGAGAATGCAGCCGTTTTATTAATTAATTACCTTCAGGTGCGCCCAAAAATCTGAAATTATAAACCATTTATCATAGTACAACCATTGCATCTACAGGGACGGGCAGTAAAAAGTCTCATTAGTGAGAGTAAATTTTTGGGGTTAAATGACGGAATATAAATGCGTAAAATTAAATATACAACAATAATGCCTCGGACAAAAATCCCCTCCTCACCAAAAAGGAAATGGAGACAAAAAAATATGTCAATTCTGCAGTTAAAAGGTACAATCTTTTCAAGTTCTGTCAAATAAACGATTGAAATTGTAACTTTTCCACAGGCATTTGGATGATTTTCTTTTCATTTTCCGAAGCGATTTCGTCCGATTTAAAATTTTTTTGGCAAGCAATGGCTCCATTGACCGTTCATTTAACCCATTCCCATTTTCTATAAAATTTTGATCATAGCTCCGGGGTCCAAATCAAACTATGAACCAGGAGGGCTTTTTTAGCTATTCCGCAAATGATGAATTAGAAAAAATTAGACATTGAAGAACACCCCTCTTTAAAAAAATAAACAAATATGAGGCAAACTTTGAATTTAATTTTTGATAGCTTGTTCGTTTTGAATTGTTCGGGGGCCCATATTTTTATAGCACGTTCGAGTCCCGTTGGGCACGCAAAGTCTTGTCATTGGAAAAGGCTCCTACTAAATTCTCTTAGGAAACAATCGGTCGTAACGGCTTTGTCTCTGTCGAAAAATCAATAATATCGCCTTTCAACTTTCATTTTCATAGTGGAATAAACTCTAGCTCTGGTCTTTGCCCAGAAGCATGATGCGCGTTTAGTTAAAAAAAACCCCCACACCACCACCCGGGGGCTATAACGTAAAAAACTATGTTACCCAAAAATGTTTATATTTGATTATAAAATTTTTAGTGAAACTGGAGAACAGAAATGTGGTTTCTTAGAAGTGTTAAGAAAAAAGAATAGAGAAAAAACTAATGAAGAAGATTTGAGCAACAAACTAAAAGTTTTTAATTCGTACAATAAAAAAAGACAAAAGCAAATTTTTAGGGGACCTAAATCGACAAAAATGTATTTAAAATCTTGCCTCACGGAAAATAGAAGGTAAAAAAATAAAAGGGAACCAAAAAAACATTTTGGGAAAAAAGTTTTTAAAAAGCTGGGGGGCAAAGAAGAGAAAGCAATATTAGTTCTCTGAGGTTATCTGTCAGAAGATAATGGCAAACCCGTCCTGATTCGGCACAGACTTGTACTTGAATAAGAAAATGAGAACTACTCCCCTAAAAAAGACTGGGTAAAACAATAAAGAGCGAGTGACGCAATTTTATTTCTTTTTATTGGGGGCCCCGGGACAGGAGGGGCCCCGATGGCCAGAGTTCATCGAGGGGAAATTGGTGACTTTTAAAAAGTGGCCAAATAGAAGCTCCCTGGCCAAACAAAATCTAACAAAAAACCAACGGGGAAAAGCTCATCGGTTTTTTGAAAAACACACCCCACACACACACAACACACACACACACATACAACACACATACAAATTTTGATTTTAAACTAAGGGAAAAGTTGTTTTAAAAAAAAAGTATTAAAAAAAAATTTACAAATTTGCACATGTACAAGCCAAGGGGAAATGAAAATTTCAAATGAACCTGTACCTGCTAAAGAAAAAGGGTTTTTTAACGTGTTTGTTTTTCAAATTAATTAAATTTAAACCTTCGGTCGTGTTTTTTCCACTCATTGTTTTTGGGTTTTTGCTATTTTAAAAATTGTTGTAAGCCCAACAATTTTTTTA
>NW_027625464.1:0-7013 GCF_034508935.2 Berghia stephanieae
TATTTTTTAGTACCATTCTGGAAACCCCCTTAGACCAAATCCCGACAATTGGGGAAAGGGGCCAGACAGTTTTTTTCCTATTCATTCTAGTCTGGAATAAAAATTGTAATTGTGACAACTGGGTTTTCCTCCGGGATATGGGGTAAGCCAGATAGCCCCAAACATCAACATAACGAAAGACTCAGAGGAAGATAGAAGACAGGGGGGAACTCGTTGATGATTTTCCCCTGCAGATCAGGCCGATGCACTAGCCTAGCCTGGAAGAGAAAAGTAGAAAGGTAGAAGAAGGCCTACTTCACTTAATGACCCTGATAGAGAGATTATAATAATGAAGAAAGGAAATCTGGATTAAAAAATTACGATACATTGATCACAGAACTTAGTTTTACATTACAACACAAATAGGAATGACACAGCTCTACTTATCCATTCATCCTGCTTGTTCTCTCCTTCCATCCATGAATTAAGAACACCACAGCCCATATAAATATAAAATAAAATAAAACACAACGCTGATAGGCGGTGTCGTGTCCAGTCGAGACAACTCAAGGAAAAACTCTCTCTGACTCCTCGCCGATCGCTTTATATATAGCGATGGTTCGAACCCCCTGATTGGGTGGTTGAGGAGTTCAGAAAAAAACTAGCAACCCGAGGAGGGCTCTGTCAACTCCAGACTCGTTCAGGTTTTGTCCTAGCAACCAGTGCCAGGGCATAACAAACATTTTCAGTTGTGTTTTGAAGACATCTGACCAAATCCTCAAAGATACTTTTCTCTTTAGACTCATATTAAAGTGTCAGCAACATTTCTATGTGTTCATTATGAGTATGTTTCTTTTAGATATTATGAAATCCTACAACGACAAAATATATTCTGGTTTATTATTTTTAATATTTATGTAATCATCTCAATTTATCTTTGGTAATGTGCGTGTGATGGAATTCTCTCTCTCTCTCTCTCTCTCTCTCTCTCCTCTCTCTCTCACCTCCTCTCTCTCTCCTCTCTCACTCTCTCTCTCTCCTCCTCTATCTCTCCTCATCCTCCTCTCCCTCCCCTCTCTCTCTACCTCTCTCTCTCTCCTCCTCCTCTCTCCACTCTACCTCTCTCTCTCTCTCTCTTTTCTCTCTCTACTCTCTCCCTTTCTCTCCCCTCTCTCTCACTTTCTCTCTCTCTCTCTCTCCTCTCTCTCTCTCTCCTCCTCTCTCTCTCTCTCTCTCTCTCTCTCTCTCTCTTTGTGTGTCCATGTGTCTGTATGTGGAATTCACATGTACATACACTCCAGCAATGTTTCCTAGGAACTCATTCCAATGTCCTGAATTTTTTTCCTTATTATTCTTTGTTGTCATTCCATTTCTTCCCTCAAACTAAATTTTACCTCGAACAACGGTTTCCTCAAACTCATTTCACCCAGCCAACGTTTTAAAATGAATTAATTAAAGAGTTGGGTTTTTTTTTTTGTGCCTGGTGATTTCGACCACTGATGATTTACTGTGATATTCACAGTTACTTATGTGTGTATCGTGTGTATCTGTCTACACTGCATGTGTGTGTATACAATATAATACACATGCATTCACATACAGCCACTCACACACTCCATCGCCACTTTTCATAAAAGACACCTCTCTGCTTATTTTTTTCACTTCTCCATTAGTTTCAAATTCAATTCCACGCGCCATGACGTGCTCATGGTTGGCTACTGTGGGAAATAAATTTGATACAGAAATTCTCCCCCCCCCCCCCCCCCACACACACAACACACTTGTAACATATCAATAAAGTAAATAATAATAAAGTTCCTTTATTCAATCCTCTCCATGCGGAGATTTGTCTTGGGGTTTTATTCAAAAGGAAGATTGAAATAACCCCCGTGTCAGCCGCAGCACAGCACCGCAAAGCTAGGGAGAGGTGGCTTGCCGACAACAGTACCGTATGTTGAATAAGCCCTAATTCACCCCTTACAATAAAAACATACTGGTAAAAAGATCAAAATACTGGATTATGATATTCCAGAAAGACCATTTTGTTAAAGACAATCTTTGAGATAATCATGGCCACTGTCATTTAAACCTATCATGACAACAAATCATTCAGATATTTGGTCCATGGAACCGGATAAAAATACCGAATCTTTTTCCTCCTGGATTAAATGATTTTTTTTATCTCTACAGATTACTAAACTGAAAGAGGAACACCGTAAGGAAATGGACACGTTTTCAAGAGGTATTTATAGATAGAAATGAATATCCCCCTACTCTAGCTGTTGGTGGAAAATCAGTTGAAATGTTTTTATTCTTGACAATTTGTTCTCTAGGATTATTTTTTTTTACAAACAACTCCTTAAACTTTGTGAAATTATCATGAAAACTTTATTATTCTGATTTATTGTTTAAATATTTATGTAATCATCTCAATTTATCTTTGGTAAGTGTGTACGTGATGGAATTCTCTCTCTCTCTCTCCTCTCTCTCTCTCTCCCCCTCCTCTCTCTCTCTCCATCTCTTTTTCTCTCTCTCTCTCTCTCTCTCTTTTTATGTCCATGTTATGTATGTGTGACTATGTGTGGAATTCACATGTACATATAATATCTGTCCTTTTGTTGCTCATATTTGTTTAGTACCATTCTGGAAATCACCTTAGACCAAGATGCCGACTAAGCTGTGAAAGTGGCCAGACAGTTTTTTGTCCCTAGTTCATTCTAGTCATGGAATAACAATCTGTACATTGTGACAAATCGGTTCCTCCTGGATATCGGTAGAGCCAGATAGCCCCAAACATCAACACAACGAAAAGACTCAGAGAAGATAGAAGACAGAGGGAACTCGTTGATGAGTTCCCCCTGCAGATCAGGCCGATGCACTGAGCCTAGCCTGAAGAGAAATAGAGAAGGTAGAAGAAGGCCGTACTTCACTTAATGACCCTGAAAGAGAGATTAAATAATGAAGGAAAGAAATCTGGATTAACAATTACGATACATTGATCACAGAACTTAGCTTTACATCTACAACACAAATAGGAATACACAGCTCTACTTATCCATTCATCCTGCTTGTCTCTCTCCTTCCATCCATGAATTAAGAACACCACAGCCCATATAAATACAGTTCACTCCACTTGTAGCGAAGTCGTTGTAGTGATCTTCGAAGTAACGATCTTTTTCTGTAGAACAGGCACCCATGTAACACAAACTCATAAAATACAAACGGTTGTAATGACTTCGCTACATCCGTCGTGACGTTATAAAGATGCGTATTCTTATCCCCGACCATAATACTTTATAGTAAAAATATAACGGTTGTAACGATGTCACGAAAACACACTCACTGCTTCTCTCACTTCGCCAAGCGCCTGTGTCAATACAACACATACAATACACTTTGTGTGTGTAACGTACCACTGATATAATATGGTAGAACATGACCATAGCGCACCCGCTACAGCGGGACCATCGCTACAACAGGACCTTGCACAAACCCCACTTTTTTTACTACCTGTGCTTGGGTTTAGCGGTCAAGGAAAGGCCCGAACTTGTTTACAGCGGGAAAATTGAGCGAGCTGTACACCCTCGACTCAGCGAGTGGGGGAAACGGCATTCCCCCCCCCCCCCACCCAGGACTAACACCACGCCCTCCGTCCGCCATTTCGCTCGTTTCTTCACACAAACCCTCGTTCTTCACACATTTCCCTTTTAAATTTTTAACGCTCGCCCCTTTTTCTATATATATAAAGGGCTTTATTGGTCAGCCCTGCGATATTTTTTTAATTTTGGGCAACCAAATTTTTAAAAGAGATGCGTTGCACAAGATGACGCCGTGTGAAAAGCCCTTGGGCCAATTTAAGAGAAGGGCTTGTCGCACGCGGTGGTGGGGTACATTTTAATCCAATCAGCTTTTTAAAATTACTTTTGTGCCATTTTTCATTCATTGCAATTGTTGCGGGCTCAAGCATACTCCCCTTTTCGTTCGTATCATAGTCCCTCCTGCCTATACCCCCCCCTCCCCCCCCCCCCCAAAAAAAAACCCAAAAAAAAACAAAAAAAACAAACAAAAAAAACAAAAAAAACACCCCCCCCCCCCCCCCAAAAAAAAAAAAAAACAAAACAAACAAACAACAACAAAACAAACACTAAACCCAAAAGATACCCCATTTTCAAGGCTCATGGGCCCACGTTAGTTTTATTGACTTTCAAGGGAGGAAAATCATTTTTTTGGGAACCATTTTCCCCTGCATCCTATAGGGGGAAAACTTGCCTACAAACGGGGTTTTTCTCTACTGTATGTTCTTGTCCGTGTTGCTTTTGAGTAAGCAAACGAACTCTCAAATCTCCCCCTACTCTTTCACTAGAAAAAATACCCTCCCCTCACTTTGCCCAACCTTTGTGTGGGGTCTCGCGTGTTTTTGTAGCCAGTTAAAATGTATTTAATTTTGTTTTTTTTCAAACCCCAAACTACAACACAACCGACTAAACAATGGGGACAAGGGAAAAACCCTTTGCTTTCTTTGAAGAAAAAATAGAACTGATTGGGGCAAAGGGGAACGGGAAAAAAAAAAAAGAAAAGCTGCATCTGGGGTTTGGAGGGTCGCAAACACCGTATCGGGGGTAATGAAATTGAAAAACCCCACAAGGAGGATTTTTTACAGGGAGAAATTGGCAAAACCCAGCAAAAAGGGCCCTGCGCCAATTAAGAGAGGGCGAGGCCCGCATTATTGCAGGGTTTTTTTTAAAGAAGGAAACAATGTTCCAGTGGGCGGGGGGCCCCCTCATGGGAAAACAAAAGCAACATTCCTTTTTCAGCCCGATCTCGGGAAATATTTACTGGGGGGTAAAATGGGGGTTTTTCCCAGGTTCAAAAAAAGAAACAACATCGTCCTTTAAGAAAGTGTGGGGGAGACCTTTCCCTTGACGTTGATGCCCTGGATCAATGGGGAAAACGGATGTTTTGGGGGAAAAAAAATTGAAAAAAATCGCCCTTGCGATATTTTTTAAAAAGCCGACGAAACGGGGGTTTTTTTGGCCTCTCTTACCGGGTAAGACCTGGAAACCCTTTAAGGGACAAGCTTGGGCCCCGGGGCAAAAAATGGGGTAAGGGCCGCATATAGTGCTTTTGTTGGGGGAACATGGGTGGGAGTTTAAATTTTCCTCCTTTTTTCATCCGGGGGAAAAATTTTAAAAAACCCCGTTGTTTTAAAGGGATTCCCCAAAGCTTCCTTTTTTTGGTATGACTCCAACTCCAAGGGAAAAGGGTGACGGACACAATTTTTTCAGAAGGCTAAAAGGGGTTTGGGCAGAAAAATGCCCTTTTTTAGCAACGGAAAGTACTCCGGGGGGTGGATTTTGTACAGCCACCCACGAGGAATAAACTTGAAGCCACTGAACTGCTTTTTGCCTGCCACCAAACGCCACTTCCCTCCAAGGGTCAACCTTTTGACATGGGGATCATCCCAAAAACCTTAATGTCACTATAAAGCACTCCCCCCTGAAACGCCCCGGGTTTTCCAATTGATGCTGGGATTTCCCTTGAGACTTTTAAACCATCTCTTTTGGATGTGTGCAGTTATGAACAAATTTGGGGCAAAGTTGGGAAACCCGCAACCCCTCTACAACGGTTTTTAAGAAAGCGGGGTTTTTGGGTTTATTTCAAACGCCCAATTCCCATAACACAGACAAGTTGACAACCACGATTCAACAAACATAAAAGGTGCCTGCTTTAGACTTTTTGAAAGAAATATGGCATCACCACATCCATCACCAACCACCCCAAGTGCAAAAAGTTAAAAATAGATCCCCGACATACCATCCAATTCCCAAAAAGTGCAAACCCCTAGCACCAAAAAAGGGAAAAGGACCTGGATACCATGTGGGCCCCAAAAGAACAGGGTGTCGGGAGAGGAAAAGCCCATATTTACAGAAAAAAAATGTTGGAGGGAATTTTGGGAAATGGAAAACCCATTTTCTCCAAAAGGGGATAACCCCGATGACAGTTTGGCAACTGTTCGCCAAACCCTCAGTAAACAGAAGGAAAAAAAAGAAAACAAGGGCCCGTATTGTCAGTTTCTTTAAAAGGGCCCAAAAAGAAAAATATAATATTTTTTTTGTCCCCCTTGTTTTTGTTTGTGCGTAATTTAAAAAAGATGTCCCCCAAATGTGGCACCCTCCTGGCTGGGGGTTTTACATACAGAAAATCGTTCCGTTTATTTTCATAAATTAATAAAAAATGTAAAAAAAAAATTTTTTTTTAAAATACAAAAAAAAAAAAAAACCCAAAAAAAAAAAAACAAAACAAAACACAAAAAAACAATTATTTATTTGTCTACTTTTTGGTCACGGTTTAATTTTTTCAAGATAAGGGCATTTAAATCAATATATTAACTCTACCCCAACAAAGTTGAATAGTCCCAATTATTTCCCGCTTTCCCCGGGTGTAGCGAACAACGGAATTTAGCAAACTTTTTTTTTTTTCCCCCCCACGAACCCTCGCTACAAGCGAATTTGACTGTAAAAAATAAAATAAAAAAAAAACACAACTGCTGATAGGCGGTTTTCATGTCCTTTTGAGACAACTCCCCCGGGAAAAACCCCTCTCGGGCTCCCGCGCATCGCTTTATATATAACGATTTGGGTTTGAAAAACCCCCCCGATTGGGTGGTTGAGGAGTTCAGAAAAAAAATAGCAACCCCCCAGGAGGGGTCTGTCCCAAAAACCCCGACCCCGTCAGGGTTTTTTTTTCCCCGCAACCATTTCCAGGGCATCAACATTTTCAGTTGTGTTTTGAAAACACTGGCCAAATCCTCAAAAATACTTTTCTTTTTTTGACCATATTAAAGTGTTCCCGCAAAATTTTTATTTGTTTTATTATGATATGTTTTTTTTTAGATATTATGAAACCCACAAACGACAAAATATATTCCCGGTTTTTTTTATTTTTTAAAAATTTATGTAATCAACCCCAATTTTATCTTTGGTAAGTGGCATTGAGGAATTCTCCTTCCCCTCTCTCCCCTTTCTTTTCCTCTC
>NW_027625465.1:0-7013 GCF_034508935.2 Berghia stephanieae
ATCTACATTTTTTATGTGTTTTTTTTTAAATTACCAATTTTTTCCTACTATTCTCAGTTTTTAACCTCTAGGGAAAATTATTCATTTTTATTTTGAAAAGTCTTTTATTTTCCTCACTTCATTTACCGATATATGCTATATTGTTTTGTAATTCAAAACCAAACTTTCAATTTTTATTTTTGAAAAAGAATGGGCGTGGGTACATCAACGACATGTCAGTGAAAATCGAATGTTACACCACCATGGACAATACGGAATTTTAAAAGTATCATTCAGATTTTTTTTATGTTTATGTTTTTTTTCAAGTCTTTTTGTTTTTCAAGGTGTGGACCCTAGGCATATTGCTTACGTTTTTTTTTTTTTTTTTTTTTTTTTTTTTTTTGTATTGCATGCAAGCCATTTTCATGCTTTATTTTTGTTGTGTAATAAATTCCTTTTCACCCCATTTAAAACTGCACTTGCACTTAGAGAAATAGTCAAAGTGCGGTTATTTTGTCAGCTTTAAATTCCAAAAATCCCCTCCTTATAGACATCCCCCACCAATCACCTCCTCACCCCCACAAATACAACCACCACCACAAACCCCGTTTTTGAAAAATTTTGGGATCAGCTCTGTATAATTTTCAGCTCATGCTATTGTACTTTTCATGCTGTGGGGAATGACCTTATTAGTTAATTTGAAAATGCAGTGGCTCAGAAAATCTTTTTCTTTTTGTGTCTTTGGGCAACTGTTTTTGTCAACATCTTCCCATATATTGTAATGTAATTAAAAATTAATTTTTTAAACCACATTTTTCCCCCTTTGGAAGGGGGCCCGGGGGGCTATTGTGAGTGAAGCCCTATAAAATATGGGTTTTTTTTTTTCCTGGATTATGTTTTTTCTCTTTCTTAATCTGTACCCCGTTCCAGTCTTAATAAACATTTTTTTTTTTGGGTAGTTACAAAAGAAAAGTGATAGAGAAAAATTGCAAAAACGCTTGCTTTAACGGGTGTTGCGTTTGCAAGGATACTATTAACATTCAATTTTTTAAATCAAAAACCTTTTTGTGAATTTGGTGAAGTACAATTCCGTTTTTAAAAAGTTACCAAAGAATTAGTGCTGGGGAACGTAACAAGGTTCCATTTTACCCCCAAAAATACCCAGTAATTTTTATGCCATAATGATTTTTTACAAAATATATCTGTAAAATTCTCTTGAGCTAGCAACCTCATCGTAAATAGTTTTGTAAGGATAGTGGAACCCCGAAACAGGCACTGGTTAAAACTGTTTTTTTTTTAAACCCCTTATTTTTCCCCTTTGCCTTAAAAAAAAATTTTTGGCTATCAGGGATTTTGTAAGATCCTTAATTGAAAAAACAAGGGCGTTTGGAAAACCCCCGCTTAATATTTCCAAATCAATAAATTACCCCACATTACGCTCAGGTCTCCCACAGCAAAAAGCGGGGAAGGCTATGCTAGGTCTAGTTTGTGAATCTCTGTGTTTGTGTGTGTATTTGTTGTTAAGGGGATGTACTTACTCCCCATACTACTCTTTTCAATAAAAAACATTGCCCTTTTTTCCCGGGAAACAATGGTAGCAAAAACAACAAAAAAAAAAAAATAAAAAAGTTTTAAAAGGAAAGGGGGGGGAGGAAAGATGGAGGGGAGAGGGGAGAGAGAGGGAGGGAGAGGAAGGAGAGAGGGAGAGAAGAGGGGAAAAAGGGAGGGGAAAGAAGATACCAAAGAAAAAAAAAAATGGTGATTTAAAAGGCCCCTTTGGGGTTTTTTTTTTTTGGAATTTTTGGTTGTAACAGGACTAGGTTTTTAACAGAAATTTTAGACTGGTCCCACCCCATGTTATAGAAGTTCTGTGAATAAAAAAGTTATTTGAGATTTAAATTTTTTTTGTGACCCACGATAAAATTTTTTTTTTCATGCGGGGGAAACGCAGGCTAGAAGTGAATTTACCATAAAAATTTTTAAATGATCAAAAAATACCTTTTTTTGGGGTGAAAGACATCAACTAAACTCAAGATTCTTTTTTTTTTTAACTAAAAAATTAAAAAATTTTTTGGATAAAAACCACAAAAAATGTGTTTTTTGAGAGGGAGTGCACTTTTGGTGTTTACATCCAAACTGAAGCGATTTTTTAAGGATTTTTTTGATATTCTGGTCGCGTAGACCAAACAAATTGCCCCTGTACTGATCCCCCTTGGTTTCATCTTTGTAATGTGAAATACTTGCGATGTATATTAATATATTTATCTTTTTGCCTCCATTTTTTTTGAAAGTGTATCAATGA
The DNA here is from genome assembly GCF_034508935.2 of Berghia stephanieae. Taxonomy (NCBI): domain Eukaryota; kingdom Metazoa; phylum Mollusca; class Gastropoda; order Nudibranchia; family Aeolidiidae; genus Berghia; species Berghia stephanieae. Next base: position 2,282 of record NW_027625465.1, read on the forward strand.
AAATTTTTTTTGCAGTTTTTTTTTTTTAAAACTTAGATGGTGGTTACGAGTTTTTATCAATTTGAAAATGATTTAACAGTTTTTAACCATTTTTGGTGTTAGGGGTTCCACATAGCCCCGGTCTTTAGATCACTCACTTTATGAATCCCGTGTCAGTCAAGTGTTCTTGAACCCCCCTTTAACCACCCCCCAGGTTTTTGGGAATTTGGTTTTTCTTGATTTTTTGGGGGGAAATATTTGCAAATTTTTATTGATCCTATCCAAAGGTACAAAGCAATTGCCTTTTTCCCCTTTCATGCCCTGAAACCCGGGATAAAAAACTGGCCCCCCTGGGTTTGTGGTCTTGCTGCAACCATGTGTAGTTGGGTGTTAGAATCAAAATGTTTTTTTCCAATTCCCATAAACTTTTTAAATGGACCTTTTTTTTTCATAGTGTCTCCCCCCTCTCTCTCTCTCTCTCTCTCCCTCTCTCTCTCTCTCTTTTTTCCCCTCTCCTTTTCTCTCTTTTCTCCCCCCCCTTTACTCCCCCTTCTCCTCTCTCTCTCCTCCTCTCTCTTTTCAATAAACAAAAGGGCCCGATATCTTTTTTCCCCTATCAATACTGTGAAAAAAAAGTATGGTCCCCCCTGGTTTTAACCCGAAATTTTTTTTGGTCCCCAAACAATTTATTAAAAATTTTTTTAAAAGTTTGCATGGGTTCCTTTTTTATGTTTGTGTACATTTCTTTCAGTATCAGTGTTTGGGTTCAGGTTTTAGGCTTACATAAACTTTTGGGAAAAATAAAAATGCTATGTTTTTAAAAAAAAATATTAGCCTCATGAAGTTGCTTGGTTATCATACAAAAATTGTCCAATTTTTAAAAATTTTTTTCATTTCAGATTGAATTTTTTAGGCTTTTAATTTTTTTTATGTAAGGTTTAAAAAACGTTTTTATTCAAAAAGTTTGACATTTGTCCAATGGTTAAACATTTTTTTTGTTTTGAAAAAACATTAAGGGTTTTTACCCGGCGAGATTTCTTTGGAAAAAAAAAAAAGTCTGAAATATTAAAATTCTTTAATAAATTATTTTTTTAGACTGGTAAAACAAAAAGCATATTCAACCCGTTATATGTTTTCCCTTGGGGGGGCCCAAAAACTCAGTTTGGGAAGGCACTCGCTTACAAACAAAAGGGATGGATCGATCCTGGGGGGGGGCCGGAATTTTTTTTGACCCCCCTTCCCACCCGTGGATTTTTGGGGGCTGGGTTGTTAGATCTGGGGGGGGAAAAAAACTTTGCGATGACTAGCATTTTCCCATCCAAATGATAGAACAAATTTTCCTTTTGTCCCAAATTTTTCCCCTATAGAGACTAGATCAACTCCCAACTCCATGGGGCCCAATGGTTGAAGGGCTACTTTTTTTTTTTTATAGTTCATTGGCATAACTGCATGCTCAAAAATTTATTTGTATCAAAAAAATTATGTAGGCCCCCAGAAAAAAATTAAAGACATGTACCCAAAAATTTATTCAATTTTTTTTTTGCTAAAAAAAAAGATTGTTAAATTTTTCCAAAAACTTGCCCAAACCCCTTTTGTTTTTCCCTTTTTTGGCCAACGCTTTCAACGCTACTTAAAAAAATTGATAAGTCTTTTGGGGGTTTTATAATTTTTTTTTTTTTTTCTTTTTTTTCAGTTATAGGGCGACAAACACAAGGTTGTGAATGTGATGATGATGATGAGATAAACCTTCTCAAAAAAGAGTGAATCTCCACCTTTTTAAACAATCAAAATCTTCCAAACAGCCATCTTTTCAAAAAAGAAAAATCTATAAAGCAAACTTTGTTTGCCCAAAACAGAAGAGTCTTGGTCTTAAAAACCAAGTACTATTTCACAGGGCCTCCTAACAGACCTTTGGGAAAAGACCAATCCATTGTAAGACAAGTTTTTTGTGCAGAAAAACATGAGCCATAACCCACCCAACCCCTATTTGGACGGGGAGAGTTCCACTTTTTTTTGAAAATAAATTTGAATAACACGCCGTTCTCGAGGGCCTCTCTTGGAAAAAGTTTGTCTTTGGATCCCATGACGATGACCTGGAGTTTGAAAAAAAAATTGTCAGGGGTTTTCATCTGACCTATTTGTAGTTTTTTAACTTTTTTTTTTTTGTTTAGAAAAAGGGTTTTACTGCAAAACAATTTAAAAAAAAACAAAATTAATAGAAATATTGGTTGGCAATTTTTTTTTCCTTTTGCATGCCAGTTTCACAACCCTTTTTATTTGGTGCCTGGTTATATTTTTTAATCCGACATCAAACCCTTTTCTTGTTTTTCCCAATTCAAAGGTTTTTTTTTAGGCAATTGGCCCAAATAAAAAAAAAATATGAATATACATAGAATTCCCAATCAATACAGGAAAAAAAAAACAATAAAAAACCAAAGGAAACTATATTAAAAAAAAAAAAAATGTTAGATATATATAATTAAATATCAATTGCAAGAGAGCTTAAAAAAAAAAGAGTTAAATTTATCTTCAAACAGCCCAAAGGGGATTGCTTATGCTCTTTGATGATAACCCGAAAATCTTAACTTAAAATTCATTTTAAAGAAAAAAGAAAAATTATGGAAGAAAACTGAAAAATAATGTTGCCCTTATTGTAACTGGTTTTCTTGTTTTGAATATTTTGGTTTTAAGTACATCTTTTTTTCTTAAAAGTCCCCTTTTTTTTTTTAGCCGTTTTTTTTTAATTTGTAAAACTATCGTGTATCTTGTCGAAGCATTTGTACTTTTAGGCATTTAGGCTATAGAAGTTTACTCACGTAAAATAAATTTTTCAGTGGGGGTGCCCCGCAGCCCAAATTTAAAAAATTTTATCTGGGTTTTAAAAAACCGTAGATCTTCTCTATTCCCTCTCCACATATAAGTGATCAGATTCTGGGTCCCAATATAATTTTTTTCGAAAGAAAACTCTATGACGTCTTTTTTCAGTTATGGTATTGTAAAACATCTTTGTATCTTAATATGTGTTAGTAAAAGGTGCAAAAAAACTTAAGCAAAACGTTTCTTTGGGAACTAAAAGATAAACTGCGATCTGGGGTGGTGTCTGGTACATCAAACCCGGGTTTGATAAGGGAAAAGAAAAACAAGGAAGCTTTTCTTGGCTGAAAGGGTTTAAGATTGTTTAGTGGGTGGTTCTATCCTTTTTTGCAATGATGGACTGGTAAAATGCAGAAAAAATTTTTCAATACATGAATTTAAAAATTAATAATAATAATGAATTATTTTCAGTTTGGGAATAACTAAATTTTTTTTTAAAAATATTTTTTCAAATTTTTCAAAATTTTTAAAAAACATTGAATGACTTTTTGAAAAATAGAAGCAATGCATTTTCGTATCTTATTCCTCATAACTTTTTTAACTGATAGGTCACTTATGCTGTTTCTTTCTAACCCCATTTTTGGTTTCCCTTTCCATTTTTTCTGGATTGACATTCATGTTTTTTTTTTTTTTTTGGGCCCCGGGATGGAAACCTTTTGTGATAAGTTTTGTCAAAAGCGTGGCTAAAATAAGAAAAAAATGAAAACAAAAGGGAAAACAAGAAAAAGGAAAACCTTGCGCAAGAACGGCAAGCCTTGTTTTTTGGGCATGCGCAAGGGAATTTTAATCAAAAATTGGATAATGTTGGAAACTTACCAAATTGACGAGGGTGGAATAAACTGAAGGTTTTTAAAACCGCTTAAAAGGGGCTTGAACCAAGTTTTTTTCAGGTTCAGGTCTTATCCCTCTGGCTGTCACACCCCAAAATACAACAGGTTAAAATTCAAATGCTGTGATGATTTTGGACCAGTCCTTTGTTCCCATTTCACCCCCTTTTTTACTCTCCCTTCCTTTTCCAAAACAAACTAGATTTTTTTTCATTGAAAAAAAAAATTTCTCAAAATTCAATTTCATTTTGGATGGGGGAAAAGGGAGATTGAAACAAGGTGCTTGAAAGACGGGAGAGGGAAAAGGGTGCAGTAAAGCGAGAAATAAAGTATTTTCTGTAAAATGTTATGTTTTTTTTTGTTCCCCCCCCTAGGTTTATTTACCCGTTCTTACCCAATTCTGCAGTGGAAAAAAAAGCATCCCGGAGCAACCCCCTCTCTTTCTCTTTCCCAAATTTAGCAATTTTCCCCCGGGAAAAATCCCTTTCCACCTTTTGGGTCCAAAAATTAAATGGGGCGCGTATGTAAATTTCTTTAAAACTCACTGATTTTTAGTTTGACTTTTTGGAACCAACTGAATCTAAATGAATCGAAATTGATTTTTTGGTTTAAAAAGAAAAATTTTTGATTGCCCCTTTTAAAATGTTCCCCCCCTTAATGCATTGTTTTTTTGGTTTGATTATTTTTTATTACCTTTTTTGTTTTTGAAAAATTTGGGAATGAAAACAAAGAAAAAATTTTTTCAAGGTTTGTAATTGTTGAACATAAAAATTTAAACTCAAATGTCTAGATGTGGAAAAAAAGTTTTTTTCCAAAAATTTTTTTTAAGAACAATGCCACAATGCTAGAATGGAAAGGGGAAACAAAAATAAATTCACTCAATATCGAATTTTGTGGGTTTTTAAATAGGTTTGAGAAAAATAATTTTAAAGCTGCCAAATTTTATAATTTTCCTGATTATCAACCCTAAAAAAGCATTTGATATTTTTGAAAAGATATCTGTATCATCTATCACCTTTAAAAAAAATTTTTAATGGGAAAAAAAAATTTTT